>NW_022111315.1:2457346-2495514 GCF_000313985.2 Echinops telfairi | reverse complement strand
CCAAACAAATAATTATGTTGATGTGAAGAAGAGGGGTCAGAGTGGAGACCCAAAGCCCATCTGTTAATAATTGGACATTTCCTCACAAAAGGGACACACAGAAAGGGCAATTCATCCAGGATGCAGTATAGCACTGACAGAACACATAACATTCCTCTATTTCTTTAATGCTTCCTCCCCCCACTATCATGGCATCAATTGTATCTCACAAATCTTGCTAGACTGGGATATGTACAGTGTTACAGATAAGAGCTTTTGACACACAGATCCAGGAGAGATAACCCCCTCAGAAACAGTAATGGAAGTAATGATTCCATGAGGGTATGGGAAGTGGGGGAATCGGAGGAAGTGGGGGAATCAGAAACTGATAGCAATGGTGGATGTATAATCTCCCTTGAGGGGGAGGAATAACAGAAATGTGGGTGAAGGGATACACTAGGAAGTTTAATACATGAATATATATATATATATATAATTTATTAAGGGTTGATGAAGGTGATAGGGTGGAGGAGGGAATAAATGAGCTAATATCAAAGGGCTCAAGTAGAAAGAAAATGTCTTGAAAAAGATTATGGCAACATCTACAAGTTCACTTGATATAACTGATTTATGGATTATTATGATATCTGTAAGAGCCCTCAATAAAATTATTTTTAAAAACACCCCAAAACTTAAAATAAAATAGTTTAGTATCAGAAATCCACAAGGTCATTTCTATTGGACTCAATTGTAGTGAGGTTGGTTTTTTTGAGGACCTGAAGGAGAACCTGAGCTGATTTGGCACTACTTTGTTGCTCTGAAGGTACAGCTGCTATAGCCTGCTAAGACTGAGATGGGAGGAATGGGGGTAGCAGGAACTGGATATGCAGATTAATCAGGGTTATTTCACATCTTCTTTCTTGTCAGACTAGCAGAGTTAATATAGGAGGGAAGCATTCCCTTCTTATCAGTTTCTTTACTCTCAGTACTTACCTCTACCAGAAGAGGATTCCCAGGAGGGGTCAGGGCTGTTAAGTGGGGTAAAATTGTCATTAATCTCCTTCATAAATATTTTCTGGATCCTTATTAGGAATCATGATGTCATATTCATATGCTCATGACATTTCATTTTGGACTGAGGAAGGGAGAGTAGCTGGAAGGATGAAAAGGGCACTTCAGACTTTTTATGTCAGTTTTGGAGGTTCATAGAACCAACAGACATACCATCCAGATGTTGTAGGACATTTGGTTGGTTTCTGGCCCTCCCCAAATTCAGTTATTCTGTCTGTCCAAAATTTGCTATTTTCTTCCCGGTACTTATGTAACCGTGTGGGTGTTACAAATTCATTGGGAAAGATTAAATGATACTGAAAGGATGACTTTTTGCTGGGTGTCTGGGGAGTTTCGTGGCAATTATGGGGCCAGAAAGGTATCTGTTGTCCACTAACTTATATACACATGAGAGAGCACCAAATACTAAAATAATAGCCCAGTATGTGCTTACAAGTTGACAATTTTTACCTTGGTTCCAGTCTTTTGGAGAAACAACTCCTAAACTGATGCCAAAAAGGAACCCCATGAGAAAGACCCCAATGAGACATAGGATACGAAAGGGGTCTCCTGAGACTAGACTAGAGCAATGGGTCACTGGATAAGCTAGCACAGTGGAATTTCTAATGGTAGAAGAGACTGTGGGATAGGCAGCTGATTGGAAGGAATAAAAAAAATTCAGTTTCCTCATAGAGAAATATCATAAAGGTAAATGATAGATGCTGCACCCTTCCCTCAAAACTAATCCCTCTAAACATAGCAACCCTTGAGTCTTCTTTGTTGTGGATATCAGAGAGGAGCAAGTTGGTCAAATTGTCTTAAGAACTTTTTGCAAACATTGTACCTAAAGGTGACGAAAAAAATTGTGCATTTTATATGGGAGAAAGGGGCCTTAGATCCACAACAGGAAAACCACTCCATTTCAAAGGGTGCCTTTCGAATTATTAAGAAATTTATGGTTTAGGGTGGAGACATATCAAATAAGAATGGGCCAGGTGGCGAAATTATTTATAGTGAAAAATTTGAAGATGAAAATTATATTATAAGCATGATCAGGAAGGTTTATTTGGCCTGGCAAATGCAGGACCCTATATAAATGGTTCTTAGTTCATCACAACAGTTCTAGCTCTTCATTTGAATGGTAACATGTGGTATTTGGACACGTTATTAAAGGAATGAGTGCGGCAAGGAAGCTGGAAAATATAAAAGTGGAAGGTGGAAAACCTTCCAAATTGTGCATTATTGCAGAATGTGGAGAATTGAAAGTGGGGATGATTGGAGGTTATTCCCAAAAGATGCCTCTGGTGACTGTCATCCAGATTTCCCTGAGGATGCTGAGATTTAAAAGATGTAGATAACATTTATTGGTAACAGAGGATTTTAAAAGCATTGGAAATACTTTAAAAAAAAATCCTATAACAGGGGACTGGCCATAAAGAAGTATGCAAACGTTTTAAGGTCTGTAAAAGGTTCAAAAGCTGTTACTGAGAAAGCAGGTTAATCCAAGCTACCACCTGTGCCTTTAAGCTGTGTGTTCAATATTGGAGCTTGCAAACTAGAGATGTTCAATTGGCAGGGAGCAGTTGACAGCCATTTGGAGGTTCTTGAACTAGATCCATCAAATGCCGAGGCACTATACCACAGAGCTCAAGGGTGGCAAGGATTAAAAAAATATGATCAAGCACTGGCTGATACTAAAATAGCTCAGGAGATAGCACTTGAAGATAAAGCTATCCAGGCAGAATTGATGAAAATCAAGCAAAAGATAAAGGAACAGTAAAATAATGATAAGGTAGCTCATGCAAAAGCATTTGCTTATTAAATAATTGAATTTTGCTTAAAAAATATGCATTGGCTGTATAAAGGCAATAAGAACATTTAATGGTGTCTGTTTAATTATCCCTAACATGATTCTTTGTATGCTTTAGTCTTCCATTGTTTATTGTTTAGGAATATTGATAAGGACTCTTAATAAAACAATGTCAAATATACATTATGAAGTTTTTCTTTTAACCAAACACCCCCCCCAAAAAAACCCAGAAAATAGAATCAGTGATCTCAAAGACAATTATTCTGCCTACAATCGACAACAGAAACATTTTTTTTTAAGTGAAGGACTCAGAATAAAGCCTGAGAATGCTATGGGACATTATCAGGAGAAACAACCTATGGGATAATAGAACAAGAAGTATCAAGAAAAAATATATATACAGAAAAACATAGTACAAGAAACCATGGGATAAATTTCCCCAAACTTCACAAAGAAGGAGGAACTAACTCTCCCAGAAGTTGAGATATTCCCAAACAGGATATATCCCAAAAGAAAAACATGATGACATATTGTGGTCAAACTATCCAATTTCAAGGAAAAAGAAAAAATCCTGAGAGCACCCAGAGGGAAAAAAAAGAATAGTAACGTACAATGGAAAACCAATAAGGTAAGCTCAGACTTCTCAGAAGAAATTATGCAGGAAAAAAGATATTATAGTATATAAAATTCTGAAAAGAAAAAAATGATAAGAATCCTATATCCATTAAATTATTCCTCAAATATGATGTAGAGATAAAGTTATTTCAGAGAAGGAAGAACTAATGTAATTCATAAAAAGATGAGAAGCAGTGCAGAAAATATTAACCAGATCACAATGGGCAGAGAATCAACAAAAACAGTAGACAAACAATAGACAGGAAAATTCCACCCAGAAAACAATACAATGAAACAGCACTCCAAACACCACAGAAAGAGAGAAGGAATAAAGATACCAAAAACAACACACACAAAAAGGGAAAAGAAATCAGACACAAATGCAGTTAATTGACAGCAAACCCCCAACATAAATCAATAGTGACACTGAATGTCAATAGATTAAATGCATTTATAAAAAGATAGAAAGTGGCGGACTGGATTAGCAAATAAGACCCATCTATATACTATCTAAAAGAGACACACATTAAACTCAAAGACCAAAATAGACCAAATATCGAAGGATGGTGAAAAAATTTCTAAGCCAATAGTAACCATAGAAAGGCAGAAGTGATAATATTAATCTCTGATGAAATAGATTTCAAGGTGAATAACATAATGAGATCCAATAATAAATAAAACAATGACTAAAGGGACATATAACCTTAGTAAACACATGCACACCCAATGAAAGATATTCAAAATACATGAATCAAATTCTCATAGAGCTAAAACCAGAAATAAGCAACTCAAAATAATAATAGGAGACTTCAACACAGCACTCTCAAGGAAAGAGAGATCATCAGAAATAAATATAATAATGGTACACAAGATTAATAGAACACAATCCACCAACTCGGCCTACTAGATATATACAGAGAAATCCCTCTAACAACAGTGTATACATTCTTCTCAAGCTATGTAGCATATACTCTCAAATAGATCATGTTAGACCACAAAGCCAGCCTTAATAAGGTTTTAAAAAATTGAGTTCCTACAATCCATTTTTAAGATCAAGATGCTGTAAAACTTTAAAACAACAGAAATAACAGATACAGAAAAACAAACACATGGAGGCTGAACAGTAACTACAGAAAAATGACTCAGTAGTAGATCATATAAGAGATAAAACTAAGAAACTCTTTTGTGGAGGGAGGTCAGATGCCCAGGCATTCCCCCACTGAGGGCAATCAGTTGCCAGACTGCAGAGGGCCCCGCTCCCTGCTGTTAAAGACAATGGACAGGGTTGCAGTCATCTATTTGGTTCCTGTAGGTGGTGTTTACACCCTACTGATAATGGTTCCTATGGAGACCCAGAGAACAGGTCAAAGTTAAGCTGCCATCCTAAATCTAGGATCCGTCCATCTTGTCACTTGTATTGCCCCAATCCCTCCTCTTCATACTGTGTGTATGTCCCTAAACCACCCCCTCTCGTTGCTGTATAACCAATGGCACAACCCCTTCCTGTGATGTATGACTTTACCTGTAATTAGTGGGCTTGCACGCCCCCAAAAGGTATATAGGTCTGGGTTAGCAATAGAGAGCTCTCTCTCTCTGGCCTCTCGCTGGTCGCTCCCCTATCTTCCCCCTCTCCTCTCCCATCCTCTCTCCCTTGTTCCCTTTCCTGTCCTCCTTCCCTTACCCCTCTCTCCAAGTACACCCCCAAGCTGGGCTGAGGGTTGATATATATATATATATCAACCATACAATTGTGATTACTGAACCCATGGGTAGTAGTGTTGGGGGGCTGAAACCACCCATAACCTTATACTACACTCTTTGAAACAAATGAAAACAATAACACATCATACCAAAACCATTGGGACACAGGAAATTCAGTTAGCAGAGCAATTTATCACAATCAATGTACACATGAAAAAGTAGGATACCTCTAAATTCAATACCTTAACACACATCTCCAAAATCTAAAACAAGGAAGATGACATAAACCCTTCACAATAGAAGAAAAGACACCATAAAGATTAGAGCAAAAATAAATTAACTGGAATACAGAAAAGGAATGGAAAAAATCAACAAAACAAGCAGTTGTTTTTTTAAAGGATTAACCTAAATAAGAAATCATTAGAAAACTTAACAATTTAAAAAAGAGAAAAGATGCAGATATTTAGAATTAGAGATAAAAGGGGTGACATTACAACAGACCCAAATGAAATAAGAAGAATGATAACCACAGTACTATGAAAAACTGTACTCTGAGAAGTTTGATAATCTAGAAGCAATGGACAAACACCTAGAAATACACGATCTACTCAAATTAACACAGATAGGTGTAGAAACCTGAACAGACCCATAATAAAAGAAGAAGTAGAGGTCATCAAGAATGACTAATCAAGAAAACCCCAGGACCAGATGGATGCAAGAACCAAATACCAAATATTCACCGGAGAGTCATCACTAATTCTACATAAATTATTCCAAAATATAGCAAGGGACATCAAACTCATTCTCTGAAGTGGGTAAAACCCTGGTACTAAAACCAAGCAAAAACCACACAGAGATAGAAAACTTCAGGCTAATATCATTCTTGAATATAGATTCAAAAATTCTCAACAAAATTCTGGATAATAGAATCCAACAGCTATGTATATAATTGATCATGAAGAAGTGGGAATCATGCCAGTGGAAGCCCTGGTAATACCGTGATTATATGTTAAGCTACCATCTGCATAGTCTGCAATCTGCATGGTCTGCAGTTCAAAACCACCAGCAACTCCTCGGGAGGAAGACAGGACTTTGTATTCCTGTAAACAGCTAGTCTCAGAAACTCACAGGTGGTTGCTATGAGTCAGCATTGACCCAATGGAAGTGAGTTTGGTTTTGCTTGGAGAAGTGGGAATCATACCAAGGATGCAAGGATGATTTAACACCACATAAACAAGACAAAAAATAACCACAAGGTCATATCAATAGATGCAGAATAAGCATATGACAGTATGCTTATTCTATTTCTAATAAAAAATTTAATAAAATTGGAATAGAATAATTCCTCAACGGCCAATATCACAATCAATGTGGAAAAATTGAAAGCATTTCTCCTGAAAATGGGAACTGAACAAGGGTGCCATTTATCACCACTGTTATTCAATGTCATGTTGGAAGTCTTAGCCAGAACCATTCAACAACAAAAATGAACCTATGAAATACAATTAGGCAAAGAAGAAGTGAAGATCTATGGCCATACAATGTGATTTTATGTAGAGAGAACATCAAAGAGTCCACAAGAGACTGTTGGGGAAAAAAGAGAGATTTAGTAAAATAACAGGCTTCAAAATTAACAAGGAGAAATTAATTAGATACCTATATCCCAGAAAGGAGAGCTCTGAACAGTGACAACAACAACAAAAGCACCATGTATAATAGCAATGCAAAAGATGAAATACCGAGGAATATATTTATCTAAAGAAACAAGACCCATAAAAAGAAAACTTCAGGACACTAGTACAAAAATTCAAAAGAGACTTACTCATATATAAATGGAAAAATATCTCATGTTAATGGATAGGAAGATGATATTGAAAATGTCAATACTACCTAAAACATTCTACTAATTTGGTATATTGTTATCCCTCTACCAATCAATGTAATTTGGATCCAGATCCCAAATTCATGCTTTCAAAAAATAAAAAAAGAATAATTACCAACTTTATATGGAAAAATGAAGAGGCACAGGGTAAGTAAAGGACTTTTCTAAAGGAGAAAGAAGTAGGAAGCTTTGCACTAACCAACCTCAAAACATAGTACACAGACACAGTAGTCAAAACAGCCTGGTACCATTATGTCATCAATGAGAAAATAGGGACAAAATTAATGGCCCTATTGCAGAGCACACAGGACTGCCAAATATAATAAAGAAAGCAATAAAAAAAATAGATGACTGGAACCTTCTAAAAATAAGACACTTATGCACATCAAAAGATTAAACCAATAGATTGATTCAGAAAAACATCTGACAATTAAACAACAAACAAGTGAATAATTACTAAAACCAACAGAATGCTGCATTACCTCAATAAGAGGAAAACAATAATCCAATTAAAAGGTGAGCAAAAGACTTATTCTTTCACTGTCATAGGGTAAATACTGACTCATAGAGACTCCCTGTGAGTTTCCAAGACTGTAAATGGGAGTAAAAAGCCCAATCTTTCTCCTGCAGGGCTGCTGGTGGTTTTGAACTGTTGACCATATGGATCGCAATTCAATGAGTAGCCACTAAACCACCATGAAAAGGCAACTCACAAAGGAAGATAATCGAATGACTAAAAATCAAGAGGAAATGCTCACAATCATTAGCCATCAGGAAATGCAAATCAAAACAGCAATGAAATATCACTTTACACCCATAACAATACCCAATTAAAAACAAAAACAGATAACAAATGGAGAAGTATGTTAGGCCTGATTGACTAGAGAAATCCAGGGACATTAACATATGTATAAGAAAGAGCTTTACATCAAACAGTTTTTATATATATTGAGAATACATCCCAGATCAAGTTCACAAGTCCATATAGCCTATACTAGTCCATAAATTCCTCTTGTAAAGGTGAAACTGAGGCAGACAGAGACAGACAGAGGAAACTGACAGGACAAGGGAGAGCAGACACAGAAATAGCTTTATTAGGGAGGAGCTCCCAGACGAGGTTCTCTGACCTAGGCTAACAGGTCAGGGAAGTCGTGCCCAGCAGCCAGGGGTGCGTGGGGTTTTTAAAGGGGCAGTGGAACGTGTGGTAATTAGCATATGGGGTCTGGACACTCCAAAAACTGCTTGTGGACTCCTTGCAGCTTTCTTTGGGAATCCAGAGCACCTGGTTTCACAGGCTATCTATCTGGCGCCATCTGCTGCTGACCTCTAGAGACTTGCAGAGAAGCTGGGCCCTGATCTGCTTCAGTATAGCCCAGTCTCCTCTCAGATTCATGCGGCACATGCAATGATGTAGAATGCAGGAAGATCACAGACCAGTGGGTGGAAAGTCTTGTGGATCCAGTGGCAGTGGACGCATTTCCACACGGCTCTTCCAGCTCCTGGGTGTCTCCTCACCAGGAAGGTGAAGCAGAGAGAGAGAGGAAGTTCCCAGAATCCTCATGAGAAGGCCATGCCCACAAGAAGGCATCATCAGGCTGTGGCCTGAATGACAGGCTAGGCTCCACCCTTTAACTCAATATCCTGAAGTTGACACGAGATTATGTAACTGCCAAAGAGAGGGTTCAGAGAGATTGGGACAGTTATACACTGCTGGTGGGCTTGTAAATATATACAACCATTGTGGAAAGTGGTAAAGTACTACCTAAAGCAACTGGGTGTAGAAATACCACATAATTAATAATTAAGCAATACCTTTGCCGCGTATATGCTCTCCCATGTTCAGAGCAGCACAGTTCACAATAGCTAGAAGTTGGATACAACCTAAATGCCCATGAGTAGATGAATGGATAAAGAACTCTGGTACATACACACAATGGAATACAATGCATCCCTACAAAACAGTGATGAAACACCTCATTATATAGTTTGACCTAGAAAACATTATGCTCAGTGAAGTTAGTCAATCACAGAAGGACAAATATTGATGAATCTACTAGTATAAGGATAAACACCAAGACAACTTTTTCTGATCTCTGGTCATGTAATCATGTATTCTGGTCTCCCAAGCAATGAGATAGAAAGCCTGCCTAGCACCCATGAACATATACTATCCCCTATATAAGTACTATGTTCATAATTGAAGAGTTTTTTCCCCAAATCTGGGCAATACAATATTTTCAAAAATTTATTATGTACATTTGAAGTTATATTTTTATTAATTGGGCTTAATACATATATCAAATCATTCCATATTTTAATCATGGCTATCAGAATTGTACATTTGCTACCACAATCAGTTTCCAAACATTCTTTTTTTTTACATGGACCCCTTGGCATCACCACCCCTTCGCATCACCACCTCTTCATCTTGCTGCCACTTCAGTGTCCCACTCCCCCAAAACCTTTATTCCACTTGCTTACTCTGTAGGTTATGCATCCTAGGGGGAATCTGCTGACATGTTTGAACTGTTAAACTTATGAATGCACGCTGTTTAGAGACAACTTTCCTCCTATCCGTCAATTGTGGATAGAGGGAGTTCACTGGAGGTTTATTTACTGTATAGTTCCACCAATTAATCTTGGGCTCCCACTGTCATCCATAGCTTAAAGTCTAATTGAATACCTTTGACCTAGTTTCTATTCATACCTTGTTGACCCAGTCTACTGAGACTGTAAACTCTGTCCTTTAGAGGCACATATCATTCTTCATAGTCCACACTAGAAAAATTTATCGTGGAAACCCCTCTAGGTCATCTAGGTTTTACCTCAAACTCATCTGCAGCAAATTAAAGGAAATGCCATATTCCTTCATTCTTAAAGCTGCAGTGCCATCATGTGAGAAGAAATAGATGACTGTTATTCCCAAGGTAGCTGTTGAACTTAAGTTCAGATCTCTTGCTTTGAGGGTTCCCAATCAATGGTGGCCCACATCACAATATATTTACTATTTTAATGTCCTCCTTACTTTCTTATGACATATATTAATCTAGTAGCCATGAATCTGTTTTTGTGAATGAGTGTTACTGAAAGTTCTGCCTTATCACCAACTCCTATTGTTTGTGCAAATAGTGTCCAATCACTTAAGAGTTTAATCTGTTCACATCAACAATTTATGTTTTTCTATCTGAAGCCCACCCATGCTTGTATAATTCCTTTTCTCAATAATGCTTTAAACTCTATACCATTGACTAAATTAATGACACTATAATAGAATTACTTTATGCCCAAGAGGGTTGATTTATAATGTTCTTTTATGATGTTCTCAATCATAAGTGATAATGGTCTCTCTAAAATGAGCAAGAGACATGTGTAAACCATAGGCTTATGAGTGGATTTGGGGTTCACACTTAATTCTAGCCCAAATTTAAGAACAACTGGTTTTTATGACATGGGCCTGCTCCATGCTCACTTTCATGAAGAGATCACTTAAGGTATAGGTGCTACTCCAAAGTGTGGTCAATAATATAAGGAATAACATCTGGGGCTTTAAAGGCTTGTCTTTAAATAAGCAGCTATCTAAATGAGGGGTCAACTAAGTCCACATAGAAGAAGCACACCAACCTGTGTGATTCAAGGACTATAAATAATAAATTACAAATCTGAAGTGGTGAACGGTATCAGAACTTAAATTGTGAACACCTGGTTTGCAGAAAGCTGTGGATGGAAGTGGAATTTTCCTTGTGTATTTCTTCTGTGTGGACTTAGTTGATACCTTACTTGTTTTAAGACAAGTCTTTGTGATCCCAGACACTGTTCTTTTTTAATTTATTTTTTTTGCCAGACACTATTCTTTCTGATAGCTGGGCATGCTCTGATTTCTTCACCACACTTTGCTACAGGACCCATATCATCAGTGATCTCACCATGAGAGTAAATATTGAGTAAGGCCATATCATAAAAATGAATTATTCTTAGATTAAGGCTAGGAGTAAGTGTGAGCCCAAAGTCCACTCATATATCTGTGGTTTATATATGTCCCTGGTTCAGTTTAGTAACAGCATTATCATTTTATTGGAGGACCTTATAAATCATTCCTATCTGGCCCAAAGTAATTCTATTCAGTAGTTTAGCTAGTGGTATAGAATTTAGAACATTGTAGAGAAAAGGAAATTATACAAGTATAGGCCAGGTTTTTAGACCAAGTGAATTCTTGACTTCTACGGATTAAAAGCTTAAGTGACTAGAGACTATTTAGACAAAAAGTGGGGGCTGGAAATAGAGCAAAACTTTTAATAAGACTCATTCACAAAGGCAGAACAATGCCTGTTAAACTAACACATGTCATAAGAAAATAAAGTGAGGAGACGTCTGACAGTGCAAGACATGACAAAATAATAATTTATAAATTATCAAGGGTTCATGAGAGAGGGGGGAGTGGGGAGGGAGGAGGAAAATAAGGAGCTGATGCCAGAGGCTTAAGTGGAGAGCAAATGTTTTGAGAATGATGAGGGCAATGAATGTACAAATGTGCTTTACACAAATGATGTATGTATGGATTGTGATAAGAGTTGTATGAGCCCCTAATAAGAAGATTTTAAAAAAAGAAAAGAAAGAGCATGAGAAAGAGCATGAAAATAGTCCATATATATTATTCTGACACACCATGCATTGGATAACCTCAAAGAAAGGGATCAGAACCAAAGTTCAATATCCTTCAATTACATAACCTTGCTTCTTCTCACACTAAAGAATGTATCTCTTAATCCAAGGAAGTATTAAAATCCCTTAGCTATGCTAAATATGAGTATAAAGTAAAATCCAATATACTTATTGGTGTTCCAAAATAAGGTCCTTCTGATGTGGCCTGTGAAGGGTGTTGTGCACCTTGACAGGGAAGAGTCTAAAGCAGCAAGTGTTCTGGGTCACCAATATCTGGATAGAAACCAGGCAAAATGTGTGCAATTAGAAACATTATAATGAGCGTATTTTCCCCTTGAAGAATGCATAAATAATGTTAAGCGTTTTCCCCCATGGTAGGTTACGTCACCCAGCTTATCCATCAGCAGGTGTGTAATTGAAATGAAAGACAAGTTCATGGATGTCACTACCTTGTCTAAGAAACCAGATTAGAAGATTACACAATCTGAGAACAGAAGCTTGCCTTTGTCTTGATGTTTATCCTTATAGTAACGGACTCATACGATATTTGTCCTTCACCGAGCATAATGATTTCTGTGTTCGTCCATGTCATTAGGTGTTTTGTGGTTTCATCGTTGTTTTTTCGGGATGCATAGTATTTTATTGTGTGTGTGCACTTAATCTATTCTTTTACTGATGGTTATTTGGACTGTTACAGCTTATTGTGATTGTGAACGATGCTGCAATGAATATGCGAAAAATTATGTTTGTTCATGTTCTGTCTCTTACTTCTTTGGGGTATATGTATGATTTTTCTATTCCTAGTTGTTTTAGGTAGTGCCATAGCACTTTCCACAGTGGTTGTGCATGTTTCCAAGCCCACCAAGAGTGTATGAGATCATATCACTCTGCACCCTCTCCAGCATTTGTTGTTCTCAGTTATGTTTTCTTTTTAAATTGGGCTATCATTGTGGGCGTAAGATGATATCTCATTGTTGTTTTGATTTGCATCTCCTGAAGAGCTAGTCATCATGAGCATTTATTTCCTCATGGTTTTGAGGTTAGGTAATTAGAGGTCACTTTATTCTTTTTATTCTTCTACTGGGTCTCTTCCGTTTCCATACAAAGTTGGTGATTAGTTTTCCATTTCTTTAAAAAATGAAGTTGGGATTTAGATTGGAAATGCATTGTATTCATAGATTATATTGGCATTTTCACAATATTGCTTTCCAATTTATGAACACAGGATATTCTTCCATTTGTGTAGATTTATTTTAGTTTATTATAATAATATTCTGTATTTTTCTTTGCATAGAACTTTTAATCTCTGGTTGGTTTATTCCTAAGTATTTATTTTTTATGTGGTTATTTTAAATTGTTCTCTTGATGTCTTTTAGATATTGTCCTCACTGATAATGGGAGGCCTACTACTTTATTATTTTTAAGGAGTTATTTCCTTTTCCTGAGTCTCTTCCCTCTCCATGTGAAATTGGTAATTAGGTTTTCCACTGATTTCTGCTTGTTAATCTTGTATCCTGTTACTTTACTGAATCCCTTGATTGTTTCCAATAATCTTTTTGTGGAGTCCTTTGGGTTTTCTCCATATGTAATCATTTAATCTGCAAATAGCAAGAGTATCACTTCTTCTTTTCTCAATTATATTCCTTTAATTTCTTTCTGTTGTCTAATGGTTCTGGTTAAGACTTCCAACATGATGTTGATTAAGAGTTGATTAGTTTTGTCTAGTTTTTGTTCTCAAAGAAAATGTTTTCAGTTTTTTTCCAGTTGAGTGTGACATTGGTTCCTGGATTTTCATATCTGACCTTTATATTTTGAGGGATTTCACTTCTATTACAATTTTGCTGAGTGTTTTTATCAGAAATGGCTATTAAATATGGTCAAATTATTTTTCTGCATTTATTGATAATATCATATAATTCTTTTTCTTTGCCGTGTGGTAGATTACATTGATTATTTTTCTAATGTTGAGCTATACTTGCAGCCATGGCATGAATCTCACTTGGAAATGGTGAACTTTTTTTATATGTTGTTGGATTCTAAGGGACGGAATTTTGTTGAGGATTTTTGCATATATGTTCATGAAGGACATTCGGCTGTAGTTTTCTGCCTTTGTGTGGTCTTTACTTGGGTCTTGTTTAGTAATCCAGTTTGTTACACTCTGTTTTATACTGGTGCATTTCATCCATTGACATTAGATGCTATTATTAACTTATCGAGGTGTGATACTGTCATTTTGCCTGTGTGTTTAAGGTGTTTTTTCCATGTCTTTTTTTTGTGGTTTTATATATGTCTTTTTTTGTCCTCTATTTCTGTGTTGTATAGAATATTGCTTTCATTTTATTGTTTACTGGGTGCTGGGTCCCAAGTTATGTCCTCAGGCTTTTCTGCTGTATTTTGTTAATTTTATGCCCATAGTGATCCATTTAATCTATTTTTTAATATTGGCCTTGTTTTTAAAACTCTTCTAGGTTTTCCTTGTTTGGAACTCCCTTGAATTCTCCCTCATATTTGAGGGATAATTTTGCTGGATATACAATTCTTGTTTGGTAGGGTTTGTTTTTCTTTCAGAATTTCATATATTGCACTCCATTGTTTTCTTGGCTGTATACTTTCTGCTGAGAAATTTGAGCTTATTTTTATATTTTCCTCTTTGCAGGTAATTGTTCTTTTTACCCTAGTTGCCCTCAGGATTCTTTCTTTTCCTTGAAGTTGGAGAGTTTTAGTACAATATGTCACACTGTTTTTCTGATTTTGGGGGGGGGGGTCTATCCTATTTGGGGTTCTCTTCACTTATTGAATAGTTATTTACTTCTCCTTTGTGATTTTGGGGAAATCGTCTTCCATGATTTTTGGGGTGTTATTTTCTCTATAGATTTTTGTGTGTTTTCTTGCTATGTGATCCCTATAAGAGGTAGATTCTCTCTTTATAGTGTCCCATACCATTCTCAGAATTTCTTCAGACTCTTTTGCTTTTTTGTTGATTGTTTCTCTCATCTTTGTCTTTGAGTTTACTAATTTTATGTTTCTTGTTCTTCCATTCTATTCCTAAGTTGTTTTTTTTAACTTTGCTGACTAATTCTTTTATCCCATTTTTTATCTTATGAGATTCTTTTGGTGTGAGGTTTATAGCTTTTCAATTTCTTCCATTATCTTAATTTATGAGTGCTCCTCACATTTCTTGAAAGGACCTCAACATCATAATTCTAAATTCTATTGTTGGTGGTTTTATGGCATATTTTTCAAAGGATTTTGGCGATTTGTGATTGAGCTTGTTTTTCTTGAATTTTGGTTGTACTGCATTTGACTGCTCTTTCTGTGGCATCATGGTGCAGCTATTAGTAGTGTTTGTGGTATTGAGTTGTATAGGGGCAGTTGATTTTTTTGGAGTTACAAATGTAAAGTCTAACAGGAGGTGGAGAGTATGTTACGGAGGAATAAAGGAGAGGGGGCAATAATTGAGTAAGTGGGAAAAGTGGAGGAGGAAGAAGAAGAGGAGAATAAAAGCAATAGTAGTATTAGTAAGGGGCTGTGTGGATAGACCAAAAGGTTTGTAAAAATAATGGGAAAACATGTTTTAAGAGGGGTAACAAAGCTTAATAGGTAGCATATAAAAATTCTTCACTAGGAGATAGTGAAAGAAAGAGAGCAGAGAGAGGTAATGCGTGGGACAGGTAAGCAAATATTCAAATCAGAAGATGATTTAAATATGTATATATTTAGAAGATGTAGAGCTAAAGCAGAAAAGAGAAATATAAATTAACAATAGAGGGAATGAAACAGCAAGAAAATGTATAAGACCAAAGAAGAGGGACATATTTATATTTGCAGAGTATATAAGGAGTAAAAAATGAAAAGAAAGGGGGGCAGAGGCTTGGCTTAGGTATGAATGTTAGAGTTAGGTTGCTATGGCAAAATGAAATTTTTGGTTGGGCCTGGGCCCACAGGGGCCAAGGAGAAAAGCAAGGATTAACCAAAAGAAAAATAAAACTGTATTTGGGTAGGCATGGATTTTCTATATCTGTCTAGGAGGCAAGTTTATCTACAGGGTGGATGGAGTCATGTAGAAAGAGGATTTGTGAGTCAGAGGAATACGTATTAAAATTTTAAAAAAAAGAAAGAAGTATATAAAAGCCAAAAGTAAAAATAAAATCCTGCAGTTTGGGTGAAGATTCCCGCTTCTTTGGTGGGGGTTTATGTGTTTGATGCATAGGGGATGAAGGAGCACATATGAGGGGGGTGTATCTCGAGAAATAAGAAAGGGTATTAGTTACATAATCTCCTGTAATCTTAAGGCTATGGGGAGTGAAGGAGTGTAGTTTAGCCTGTCAATCAGGTCACAGCTTGATGACCTCGATTGTTGGTGCTACAGAGATAAATAGTACACCAGAGGCTGGACTCACTCTCTGTGTGCTTCACCTTCCTGTTGAAGAACCACACCCAGAGAACTGGAAGAGCCAGCACTGAGATGCTTGAACTGGCATTGAATCCATAAGATTTTTCACCTACCAGCCTGTGATCTTCCTGTATTCAGTATCATTGCATGTGCTGTGTGAGTCTAAAGAAGAAGTTATAGACTAGTATCAGACATGTGGGCTAATATCAGACTTATGGACTTGATCTGGACTGGGATGGGATGTTTTCTCAATATATAATTGCTCTTTGATTTAAAACTCTCTTTTACTGACATATAAGTGTCTCTGGATTTGTTTCTCTAGTCAACGTAGACTAACAAAGGAATTAAAGGGGAAATATGTATTTTTTTTCCTTTTCATAACAAAATACATTGCTTGGGTAGCAAAGATTTCTCTGCTATGCTTCCCATGTGGTCTACTCTCCACATAGGGCTCCCAGGGTCCAAGCAAGTGAAGTGTTAACTAGGTGAATTGAAATGAGACCTGAGGTGGATCTGGGTCATTCAAGGTCAGTGGTAGTGCTCTGAAGTGGTTCGGGGAACTGGTCAGTGGTGAAGGGGTGTCAGGAACAGAAACAGTTGACCATCATTGCTGACTTCTGATTAAAAGAGAAGAAAAATTTTTTGCATTTATAATTCATGCTGTTCCTCTAGGCTTCAGGTAACTAAGGTTTTCTTCCTGTTGGGACTTCTCAAATATTTTCTGAGGAGATCTTCCCGGGTTTGTTAACTGATGGCCATATTCCCAAAAGTCTCTTTCCTGTTATTAAAATGATCTTTTGCTTCTGTCATGTATGATATTCTTGCTTGTCATCCATTAGTTTATCAGGTCTTCTGTCATTAGTTTTCAATGTGTCAAATCTGTTCTTGAGATGTTTTCAAAATTCAAGTGGGATTTCTTAATTTTCAACTTAAGCTTATGTGTGCACAAGTGATGGTTTGTTCCACAGTTGGCCTTTGGCCTGGTGTCAGCTCTTCCCACAGATGTAGTTAATTTGATTTCTGTGTATTCCATCTGAAGAAGTCCATGTGTAGAGTTGATGTTTGTGTTGTTGAAAAAAGGCGTTTGCAATGAAGAAGTCATTGATCTTGCAAAATGCTATCATGCAATCTTCAGCTTCACTTCTATCACTACCACCATATTTTCCACTGCTGTTTCTTCCTCATTGTTTCCAACTTTTGCATTTTTTAACATTACACACAGCATTGCACTTCAAGCTAGATCTTGAATCGTCCTTTTGGATGATGACTGTGATGCCATTCCTCTTTAATTTGTCATTCCTGGTATAGAAAATCATATGATTGTTTCAAAATGGCCAATACCAGTCCATTTAAGCTCACTAAAACATAGGATATTGATTACTATGAAATACATTTCATTTTTGATAACTTCAAATTTTCCTAGATTCATACTTCATACATTTCAAGTTCCTTTTATTAATTGATATTTGAAACTATTTCTTTTCTATTCTTTTACAATTTAATAATTCAATCATATCAAGAAGAGTTATGTAATTACCACCAAAAGCAATTCTAGTATATTTTATTCTCCCTTTGACTCATGTTTTTATGCAACTCTTTTTTTTAATTTTGGAAAAAATATACACAACAAAATATTCTCCAATTCAACCACTTCCACATGTATAATTCAGTGCCATTGATTGTGCTCTTCCTGTTGTACAACCATTATTGATATCCTTTTCCAAATTATTCTACCACCATTAATATAAACTGAATGGCCCTAAGCAAAAACTCTTCCTCCTTAACCCCTACTAATCATTGGTCAAGTTTGGTTTCTTTTCTTTTTTCTAGTAGTTTCCTTTATATTGTTGAGTTACTTAGTTTCTTGTGCCAACCTGGCCAATAAACACATGTGGGGTTAATTGAAGGGCGGAAGGATAAATGGCTCAGTGAGCCTTGCCTTTCTAGTTCTCGGGTCTCTTGCTTTGTGATGGTCAGACCAGGGTGCAACTGCCTTACCAGTTCCCTACTTCAACTTGCAAGGCTGACTTCCTGCAAGACATCCCCAAGGAGAAGCCACATGGACCTACCCTGATACAGCCCTGGATGCTGGAGCACCCATGTGGAGACTACTGCCAGAGCTGAGATGCTTACACATTCAATGACTTGGCTTTCCTCCTGTAGTCAGCATCATTGCGTCTGTTTTGTGAGATGGAGGAGGACTTTGTGGATTGGTTTTGGACATATGGGTCATTAATGTGTTAGTCTGGGTACTTTAGAGAAACAAATCTACAGAAATCAAACCCTTCAAAAAATGAAAAAAAGAAATCACAGGTTCAAAAATCCTAGTAGGTGACTTCAGAACGGTATTTTTCCTAGAAAGACAGATCAGTGGGAAAGAAAATCAACAAGGATTCTACAGAACTGAACTCACAATTAAACAACTCAATCTGAGAGATATTCAGAACTCTCCACCCAACTGCAATAATATTCACATTCTTTTCAAGTGCTTATGGTATGTATTCAAAAATAGACCAGATGAGGGGTGACAAATAGAACCTGAATAAGTTCAAACATACAGAGGTCCCTCAGACTTCCTTCTCTGATCACTATGCCATAAAACTGGATATCAACACAACAAAGATTTAAAAAAGAGCAAATACTTGGAAGATAAACCACTTTCTTCTTCAAAGGGAGTGGGTAATAGACCAAATTAGAGACAAAATCAGGGAGTTTCTAGAAACTAATGAGAATGAGAATGCAACATACCAAAACATATGGGATACAGCAAAGGCAGTTATCAGAGGATGTTTGATAGCGATAAATGCACATATGAAGAAGAAGACAGACTTATGGTTGATCCTCTATCACAAAACCTCAGCGTTGTGACAGAGCCAACAGAAGAATCCTTCTAATAGCAAACTATAAGGAATAATAAAACTCAGGATGAAAATAAACAAGTGGGGGAAAAAAGAAAACAATGCAAAATATCAATGCAGTAAAAAAAAAACCTGGTTCTTCAAAACGATTAATGGAATTGATGAGCCATTGGCTAATCTAACCAAAGATTAGGAAGGAGTACACATTAATATCCAGGATGAGAGATGAGACAGGAGAAATGAATCCAAAGATCAATTACACAGTACTATGAAGGCCTGTACTTCAATGAATTCAACAATGTGAAAGACATGGACAAATACTTGGAAGAATAATCCCTCCCCAGATTATCTCATATAGATATTAAGAACATGAAGGGACCCATAGCAAAAGAAGAAATAGATAAAGTTGTCAAGGAACTACCAATCAAAAAAGTCTTGGCCCAGATGGCTTCACAGGAGAATTCTACTGTGCATTCAGGGAAGAGTTGACACCAATTCTATACAAACTCAGAGCATAGAAAAGGATAGTAAGCTACCAAGGTCATTTTATGAAGCTAGTATAACACTTATACCAAAACCAGGCAAGGAACCCACAAAAATAGAGAACTACAGGCTGATAACTTTAATGAACATCGATGAAAAAATCCTTAACAAAATTTTGGCCAATAGAATAAAGTATATTAAAAAAAAGTCATCATTACCAAGTTAGTTTTGTACCAGAGATGCAGGGATGGTTCAATATCTGAAAATCATCAACATTATCCACCACATTGAAATGAAAAAGGACAAGAACCACAGTATAATATCAACACATGCAGGAAAAGCCTTGACAACATTCAACACCCATTCCTAATTAAGATATCCAAGACTATAATAGGCTTGGAAGGAAATTATCTCAATATGATACAAACTATATATGGAAAACCAACATCCAATATTACACTCAATGGTGAAAAAATGAAAACATTCCCACTTAAAAAGAGGTCCAGACAAGGATGCCCCATCCCCACTTTTAATTAACATCATCCTGAAGGTCCTGGCTAATAACATAAGGCAACAGAAGGACATGACAGGTATTCTTCTGGGGAAAGAAGAAGTGAAACTATCGTTATTTTCAGATGATATGATTTTATATATTGAGAACCCCAGAGGATTCACAATAGGAGTGCTGGAAGTGATAGAGAAATATGGTAGATCAACAAACAGAAGTCAATTGGATTGCTATATACATCAGATGGGGTTACAGAAAAAGAGATCAAGAAGTTAGTACCTGTGTTAGACAGGGCTCTCTAGAGAAACAAAACCAGGACATTTATGATTTTGTATAGATAGATAAATAGGTAGATAGATACAGCACAAAGGAATATAACAGCTAATTAGTCCACACACCAGTACAGAGGGCTCAGTTCAACTCACTTCCGTATAACAGTTAATGTACTGGAAATCCTTTAACTCATGAGGGCTGCTGGGTCCAAGGCCAAGGAAGCAGAGAGCTGAGTCTTCCCTAGGGGAATACAGGCACTCTGGCCACAGGCAGCAGTACAGGTCACCAACAGTCAGCAGCTCAGGAACTAAGCAGGCTGCATGGGATATCCAACTCAAACTATGCAAGATGACAGGATCCACCTGCCTTAAGCTCAAACAATGTATACACCAGTAGCAGGGCAAAGTAGGTCTCAAAGGAACCTCAAGCTCTAGCAACACGATCTGTGGGTTGGCTGTCCCACAAATAACGTAGCTCAAGAATTGAGGCAGAGAACTAGCTAAAGCAGCCACACTGGTCCAATCACCAGAGAGCAAGAGAGAGAGGGAGGGGCAAGGCTTGTGAAGACGTGTATCTCTTTGCCCTCCAATCAAACTGTGATGTTATTAATCCCACGTGTTCCTATTGGCTAGGTTGACACAATAAACCTCCCTATCAAAGTCCATCCCTTGCCAACTTGACACCAGTAAACAATTCTTTAGCCATACATAATTTTCAGACATTAATGAAATCACACTTACACCTAACATCATACATGGACAAAGGGAATATATTCAATAAACACATATAAAGAAAATAAACTGACAATCACAAATCTCACTTTTGCACTTGATCATGTGGTTGTAACTGATACTTAGGTAGAACTACCTTCTTCTATTACCCATTCTGTATTACCTTTGGCCTTGGCCAGCACCTCAGCTGTGATTACAGTGAATATTAAACTACAAGAACCCAAGAATTTGACAGGACATCAAATTGTAGTAGTTGCATAATCTGGTGTCAATTTGAGGATTAAGAGTGTAGGGTTGGAGTCTAGCCTGTCAATCGGGATATAGCCAATGAGGACTCTGTGTGTGCCTGGCCTTCTCCTGAGGATTCTGGGAACTTCTGTATTTCCTCCTTAGAGGCAGGAGACTCTCTTTCTCATCTAACTCCTTGTGAGACATCCCTGTGGAGGAGACACGTGGAGATAGTCTGATGGAGCCAGATCTCTGGAGCTGGAGAAGCCACGTGGATACCCCTGCCAGCACTGATCTATTTACAATGCCACTGGATCCACAAGACTTCCCACCCAATGGCCTGTGATCTTCCTGTACTTGGAGTCATTGCATGTGTTTTGTGAGTCTGAAGATGATTTTATAAATTGGAATCAGACACATGGGCTAATATCGGACTTACATATTTTATCTGAACTGGGCTGGGATGCTTTCTCAATTTTCAACTGTTCTTATATATAAAGCTCTTTTCTATACACATGAGTCTCCTAGAAGTTTTTCTCTAGTCTACCCAGACTAACACAGTACCTTTCACAATAGCCAAATATAAATTGAGATATCTAGGGATATACCTAACAAAAAAACCCCGAATATCTGTATGAAGAATACTATAGAATATTATTGGAAAAAAAAGGAACCTACACAAATGGAAAAATATCCCATGGTCATGGGTTGGTAGACTTAATATTATAAAGATGTCAATCCTACCTCAGGCACTATATGGGTTCACTACAATCCCATTACAAATATCAGCAGCATTGTTCAAAGAAATAGAAAAACTGACTACCAACTTCATATGAAAAGGGAAGACCCAGAATTGGCAAAGAGCTCCTCCACAAGAAGAATAAAGGGGGCAGGCTTCCATTACTGGGCTTGAGTTGTCAGAGCCAGAGTTGTCAAAACAGCATGGTACTGGTATAATGATAGGCACTCAGACCAATGAATAAGAACAGAAAATCCAGAAATAAAACCAGCAGAATACACACAATTGATGCTTGATAAGGGCCACCCCCAAATTAAATGGGAAGCACATACCCACACAAATGGTGCTTTAAAATCTGAATATCAATCTAGAAAAGATTGAAGCAAGACCTTTACCTCCCCCTCACCCCCTCCCCCCAACCTCCACACACACAGGAGAAATTCAAAGTGGATCATAGACTTCGAGGTACAACCCCAAACTATCAGGATCATCAATGAAAAACTTGGGCCCAAACTAAGAATTTTATCACAGGGAATACGTGGACTATCAGTAATAATGAAGAATACACACTCGGGAAGATAGAGTGTGGGACATACTAAAGATAAAACAATTGTGTGCATCAAAAGACTTCATCAAGAGAGTAATAAGAGAGCCCACATACTGAGAAAGGATATTTAGTAATGACATATCAGACAATGATCTTAATACTGAAATCTACAGAGCCCTGCATGCTTACTACAACAACAAAAAATGAATACCCCACTGAGGAAATGAACAAAAGAGTTGAACAGAGGATTCACAATGGAGGAGACCCGAATGACAAATAAACATATGAGAATATGTTCCTGATCATTAGCCATCTGGGAAATGCAAATCAAAACAACTATTATATATCACCTAACAACTACAAGGTAGCCCAATTAAAAAATAAAACAGAAAGCAACAAATGTTGTAGGGGGTATGGTGAGATAGGAACTCTCATTCACTGCTGGTGGTCTTGTAGATATGTACAGCTACTGTGGAAAGTGATTTGGTGATACCTAAAACAGATGGAAATTGAGTTACCTTACGGCACAGCAACTCCCCTACTGGGCATATACTCAGAAGAAATAAGAAACAGACCACAACCAGACATCTGTGCTCCAATGTTCATCACTGTGCAGTTCCCAATCGCAAAGAATTGGAAACTGCCTAAATTTCCATCAATAGATGAAATGATGAAAAAACTCTGGTATATACAAACAATGTAGCAATATGCATCTTTAACAAACAGTCATGAAACAATGAGGCATCACATCTCGTGGAAAGAGTGGGAGGATATTAGGCTGAGTGAAGTTAGCCAGACACAAAAGGACAAGTATAACATGAGTCTGCTGAGGTAAGTTTGAAGAACTGAATGGGCATAAGGGAAAATGTACATATTGCGCAGTTCCCTGGCTGAGGACTAGATACTCTGGCAAGTGCCAGATCAAACACAATGATGCATATGTCATAAAAAAAAAGAAAGAAAAAGAAGAAAAACTTTAAAAGATGCATACAGCAACTGTGTGGAAGACACCCCCTCCCTTATGCCTTTATATGCACCCTCCTCCTCATATGCCTGTATGCCCGGCCCCCAGAGAGGTGGGGAAAGAAAAAATATGGCAAAGGGGAAAGGGACACTTATCCACCCAAGGGGAGGGTATTGTTTGTAGCTTCACAGGAAAGAGATAGTAGACCTCATTTCAGCGCACCAAGCCTTGAGGGTGATGTTCCTACTTGGAGAAGATTGTTCACAGAGAGGGCTGCAGCGCCATCCCCAGCTTGAGATATAACTACAGTGCTGCAGAGGCCAGAACTGACGATATAGTTCGGCAAGTGTGGCTGGTCTGATCTGGCAACATGAGGAAAAACCAAGAGGGGAGTGCAACAGAAAAGCAGTTGGAGCAAAGATAGCAAGTCCCTGGGGAATCTCGATTGTAGACTTCTGACTTGGGGAGGAGCGCTTGGCACCTGATCTGAACTGGTTGGGGGATAATCACAAGGGGGCCACACTGAAAGTCTAAAGGTGTAACTGGGTGGAGAGTGGGGCACTAGATCATTCCATCCTTGACTTCAAGAAGAGCAATGTGTCTTGTAGAAGGCACATGCCTTGGACACCAATGCAGAGGACTTAAAGGGTGTAAGCGCTGCTATGTATGCGGGTCCTGGTAGATGAATCCCTGAAAGAAAAGGGGAATGGACCGATGGATTATAGCAGGGCCTGCTCGTTATTTAACAGAGATACTCATCTGCTTTGGGTCAGGACAGCAGTTAGACTTGGAACTATTTGTATGGTCTCTTTTCTCTCTTTCTCTTTTGGTGTCTTATACGAGAGGCAGGGTAAGCAAGCCTAAGGAGACAACAATGGGACCAATGGTCCCGGCATGGCATGGGAGAGGAAAAGGGGAGGGGAGAGGAGTGATGAGCCAATAACGACAGGGACAGAAATAGCAAGGGATCTAAAATTGACGATGAGGAGGGGGTATTGTTCCTGGTCATGTTCGATCAATTGAAATGTATCCAAGAGGAATTACTGAGAGGTGAGTGATAGGTGAGGCAGGAGGAAAGGAAAAAGAAAATAAATATATATGTGTATAAATGTAAATATATAAAGATAGGTGATTTGTGTGTGTGTATGTATATGTATATATGTATGTATGTGTGTGTGTGTGTGTGTGTGTATATATATATATATATATATATATATACAACAAGGAAGCAGATGGACTTTGCACCTCTGTTTAAATCTTACCTCAGTACAAGAACGGTTTGTTCTAATAATGTGGCAAGGTATGATACTCACCTTCCTGACACGACTGCTGAAGACAAAATGGTTGCATAAGCAAATATGGTGAAGAAAGCTGACCGTGCCCAGTTATTAAAAGATATTGCAACTGGGGTCTTAAAGACTTCAAGCAGCCATCCTAGCAGGGAAGCAACAAAGCCCACATGGAAGAAACACACCAGCCTGTGTGATCATGCAGGGTCAACGGGAATAGGTATCAGTAGTTCAAATACAAGCAATCAAATTGACTTGAAGGAGCATAGACAAAGTGGAGGCCCAAAACCCACCTGTAAGATAATTAGACAGTCCCTCACAGAAGGGCTACACAGAAGGGATGATACATCCAGGGTGCAGTATAGCACTGATGAAACACATAACTATTCTCTAGCTCTTTAATTTTTTTCTCCCCTTACTACTATGGTCTTAGTTTTACATCATTAATCTTCTGAAATTTGCATATGTTCATTTGTATAATTAAGATCGTTTGATGCAAGAAATGAAAAATAGATAAACACTTCAGAAATAGTAACAGGAGTAATGATCCCCTGAAGATACAGAAATAGAGGTGGGGAGGGAGAGAGGGGGAACTGATATCAACGATGACTGTGTAACCCCATTCGAATGGGACGAATAACAGATTTGTAGGTGAATGGATACGTTGGATTGTGTAAGATACAGTATTTTTCTTTCCAGGAGGGGGTAGGGGGTGAAGGCAGAGGTTAAAGGGGCACTGAGATCAAAGAGTTCAAGAAGAAAGAAAAGGTTTTGAAAATGATGGTGGCAACAATTGCACAATTATGCTTGATGTAATAGAACTATGATTTTTAAAATATCTGTACCAGCTCCCAACATGTAAAAAAACAAAACAGACTTCTAACAAGGCCATCATGCATGATAAAGTAGAGGGGTAGAAAAAAATAGGAAAGCCCTCAGCAAGATGGATTGGCTCAATGGATGCAACAATGGGCTTTAGCATAAGAACAATTATGAGGATGGTGCAGAACCAGGCAGTGTTTCATTCTGTAGTACAATGAGTCACTATGAGTTGGAACTCACTTGACAGCACCATACAAAAACATTATAAAAAATACTACTGGAAGTTCTTTGGATGGAGAATCAACAACAGCAAACAATAATCTGGGCTAAATATACATGAAAACACCACCCAGAAATCAACCCAGATATATATGTGTCCAAAATAAAACAAACCTACAAGACTGAAATTCAGGAACAAGATAAATCAATTAATCACAAAGACAATTACCATGCTGAGGGAGGAAATAGTGTTGTTACAGAACTTCCGTATGGGGAAGAAGTAAAGTAGACCGCAATGCTACTTTTTAATACTTTGTGTTTTCTTTTTGATTGAGGTTTTGTATGCTTTACTTTGTTATTGTTGTTAGTTGTTCAGGTTTTTTAAATGTTTTCCTGTATAAGAAATCCAAGATACGTAAGTTCATAGAGAAGTTAACTGGATCCTGGGGGTATGGCAATGGAGCTTGTTGGAAATAGTAACGATGAGTACAAGAATGAAGAAAACTGATTGTAGTGATGATTGTACAACTATTCTTGATGTTGTTGAACTATTGAATCGTATGATATATGAATTATATGCCAATAAAACTGTTGGGGAAATAAAAGCATCCTCGCTACACTTCTTCAAAGACAGATTTCTTTGTCGTTCTGTGGCTCTAGGATACTTTAAATATTTTTCTCCAAGACTATAATTCACATTTATTGATTTGAAATTAAACAGTATTCTCTTGTTCTGTTAAAAGAATTTCGTCTTTCTTTCATGTAGAGTGTGGGAATTACATAATCTGCTGTCAACTTGTGAAGAGGTGGAGCTTAGGCTGTCAATCAGGTTGCAGCTTGATGACCTCATTTGGAGGTGCTAAAGAGATAAATAGCTTGCTGGAGGCAGGACACACACACACTCTATGCTTGACATTCCTGTTAACAAGCCACATGGAGTTATGCTAGAGCCCTAGAACTGAAGGAGTCAAGCGGAGACCCCTGTCAGCATTGAGATGCTTCCTCTGCCACTGGATCCACAAGACTTTCCAACCACTGGCCTGTGGTCTTCCTGCATTCGACATCATTGAATGTGTTGCATGAGTCTGAAGTGGAATTTAGAGATTGGTATCAGACATATGAACTATTATTGGATTTATGGACTTGATCTGGGCTGGGCTGGGATGTTTTCTTAATGTATGATTACTCTTTGATATAAAGTTCTCTCTTACACACATCTGAGGGTCTACCTAGGAGTTTGTTTCTTTAATCTACCCTGGCTAACACATAGAGGTTCCACATGAGCACAATTAAGTGTTCTGGAATTCCCGTTATTCTTGTTACCCATAGCATGTTATGATCCACCCAATAAAGCACAATAAGCATATTTTTGGTATTCTGTTTTTAGGCAAGATCTATTTGATATAAGCAATGATATACCCCATGCTATATCCTCTTCTGAATCTGGCTTGAATTTCTGGCAGCTTGCTTTTGATCAACTGCTGCAATTGGTATCAAATGATATTTAGCAAAATTTTATTTACATGTCATATTAATAATATTGTTTTATAATTTCTACATTCTATTGGGTCATCTTCCTTTAGAATGGGCACAAATAGGTTCTCTTCTAATTGGTTGGCCCCTTAGTTGTATTTCAAATTTCCTGGCAAAGTGAGGGCTTCCAATGCTTACAGAAACATTTCAACTGGTATTCTGTCAATTTCTGGAGCCGTATTTTTTGCTAATGTCTTCAGTGCAGCTTGGATCTCTTAATATTAACAGTCTTTTTTTATCATATGCTACCTCTTGAAATGGTTGAATATTGGCTAATTCTTTTTGCTACAATGATTCTGTATTCCTTTCATCTTCTTTTGATTCTGTCTGCATCACTCAATATTTTTACTCGTGGAATTCTTCAACATTGCAACTCAAAACTTGAATTTTTCTTTCAATTCTTTCAGATTTGAGATATGCTGACTGTGTTCTTCCCTTTTCAAATACTTTAGTCTGTCTTCTAAAGCTTCCCATTGAAAATTTCTCTTCAGCTCTTTTACTTCATAATTTCTTCCATTTTCTTTAGCTACTTTACCTGCAAGAGAAAATTTTAGAGTTTCTTCTAGCATCCACTTTGGTCTTTTCTTTCTTTCCTGTTTCTTAATGACCTTTTACTTTCATGTTTTATGTGCTTGACTCATCTCACAATTTGTTCAATATCCTTGAGATGTTCTCAAAATTCAAGTGAGCTATACCAAGGTCTTATTTTGGCTCTTGTGGACTTGTTTTAATTTTTTTCAGCTTCAATTTGAACTTGCACATGAGCATTTGGTGGTGTGTTCCACAATCAGCAATTGGTTCCACATAATTTAGAGATGATCTCTAAATTGAGATGGTATATACTCAAGCTAATATTTTGGCTCAAGTGGATTTGTTTTAATTTTCTTCAGCTTCAACCTATGTTTGCAATTAATTATCTGTTCCCAGTTGGCCCTGACCTTGTTTGGGCTGATGATATTGAGCACCCCATCATATCTTCCCACATATAAAGTCTATTTCAGCCTTATATAATTCATCTGATGAAGTCCAAATATTTAGTCCTCATTTGTAAAAAAAAAAAAAGTTTTTGAAATGAACAAGTCATCGATCTTGCAAAATTCTGTCCTGTGACCTCCAACTTTGTTTCTATACCCAATGACATATTTTTCCAGCTACTATTCCCTCCATTTGGTTTCCAACTTTTGCATTCCAATCAGAAATGATTGTCAATTCATCCGGATTTCATATTTGTTCAATTTCAGACTCAAGAAGTAAGTATACTTCTTCAATTTCTTCATCAATACTTTAATTATTGGTGGGAAAATGTTTGTCTTCCATGTAGGTAAATATTACCCTATTGTAGATAACATTGTACTTCAGGATAAATCTTGAGATGTTCTTTTTCATGGTGAATATGATGCTATTCATCTCCTAAAAATGGTAAACCATACAATTATCTGATTGAAAATGGCCAATACCAGTCCATTTCAGCTCAAGCATTCCTAGGACATATATCTATATATGTTCCATGTCATGTTTAATGATTTCCAATTTACCTAGACCCATACTTTATACATTCTGCATTCTGATTATTAATGGATGTTTGCAGCTGTTTCATCTCATTTTGAGTCATGCTGTATCAACAAATGAAGGTCATGAGAACTATTCCATCCCCATGATTAAGGTCAATTTTACTTTGAGGAAACAGCTCTTTCCCATTATTATTTTGAATGCCTTTCAACATGAGTGGTTAATGTCCTGGCACTATATATGGCGATGTTTTTCTGCTGTTCACAAGATTTTCAGTGGCCTATCCCATAGAAGTGGACTACCTAGTCTGTTTTTAGTTTAGAAGCTCAGCTGAAACTTTTTTTACTATTTGTGACCCTGATGGTATTTTAAATCCTGGTGAAATTGCTTCCTATATCACAGTAACACAAAAGCCTCTTGGGTATAACAAACTGACAGCTTAGTGATAGATAGGACAAGAAAAACATTATATAATTATTAAAGGGTCAATTAAACAAGAGGACATAACCATAATAAATACCTATTCAACCAATGAAAGAGCCTCAAGATATCTTAATCAAACTCTTACAGAGTTGAAGAGAGAAATAAACAATTCTACAACAGTAGTAGGAGACTCTTGTACAAGTTGAAAGAAACCTAACAAAGTCACAGACTAACTAAAAACAAAATCAACCAACTTGACCTCATAGATACACAGAACATTCCACACAACACCACCACAATGCACATTCTTTCTGGTGCTCATGGCACATTCTCCAGAATAGACCATATTCTAGGTCAAAGCAAGCCTCATTAAATTAAATATATTGAAATTTTACAAAACATATACTCAGATCACAATACTATAAAATTAGATAGCAACAATAAAAAGATCGAGGGAAAAATTAAATACCCGGAAATTGAATAACACCCTGCTTTAAAACTGTGTGACAGAAGATATAAAAAATGAAATAAAAATATTCCTTAAAACAAATTAAATGAAAATACAACATATCAAAACACTTGGGACACAGAAAGAGCCAGGCATGTGTGTCTTGGAGAAGGTGATTTCATTTCTGGGATGGGTAACCAGGTGGGGCAACCTACTATTAGGGAAAATGCATAACATTAATTATATAAATAATATAATGAATATACATTCACCCATAATGGGGGAATACTCCCAGTGTTGTGTTGACTGAGTTTCTACCCAGCCCTTGGTGACTCAGAGAACTGGGGCTTTAAAACCTCTCTTTTTGAGGTGCACAACATCATCCATAGGCCACACCAGAAGCGTCTGCTTTGGAAATCCCATTACGTGAACTGGACTTTACCTTAAACACATCTGTAGCAGATTAAAGGAACTGAAGTACTCCCATGGACACTTGGAATTTAGGTTGAAACATCGAAGTGTGAGAAAAGCAGTTGACTATTATCCTAAACTCATTATTCTAAACTTGAAAGTCATTTGACTTTGGAGCAAATCTTTTGCTTTGAGAATGCTCAATAAATGGCAACTTAAAACTACCGGATATTTGCTATTGCACACTCTCTTTGCTTTTTATGACATGCCATAGTCCAATAGGCATAGTTCGTTCATTGTGAATGAGTGCTCTTAAAAGTTTTGCCCTATATATAACCCTCAGTGTTTGCATAAATAGTGTCTAGTCATTTAAGTTTTAATCTGAGCAAATAATCAATCCATATATTTTAGTCCCCAAAGCTATCCTATACATGTATACTTCTCTTTTCTCAATAGTATTGTAAATTCTATACTGTTGGCCAAATTAATGATACTATCAATAGAATTACCATATACTCCATGAAGATGATTTATAATATCCTTTAATGAAATGATAATGAGGTTCCTAAAGGGAACCAGAGACATATATAAACTATAGGTCTATAAATGGTCTTTGAACTCACACTTAATCATAGGCCTAATATAACAACAATTAGTTCTTATGATGTAGCCCTACACAAAACTAGCCCCCACTGAAGATATGGGTGCTAAAGCAAAGTGTGTTGAAGAAATTAGATGGTGCCTGGATATCAGAAAGAATAGTGTCTGGGGTCTTAAAGGCTTGTCTTAAAACAAGGAAATAAGCAGTCATCTAAGTGAGGTGTCAGCTGGGTTCACACAGAAAAAGTGTACCAGCCTGTGTGAGCCAAGGATTGTAAATAATAAAATTCAAGATCACAGGAGGGAACAATATTAGAGCTCAGATTCTGAGTACCTGGTTTGCACAAGGCTATGGATCACAGTGAAAGCCCAAAATCCATTTGCCAGGTTCCCATGTGGTTTAAGCCTCTTGAGTAACCCCTCTTACCATTGACTAGGGATGTTAATAGCCTTGCTATCAGACACAGTACCAGTCCATTGGATAGTGGATAAATGTAGGTGTATTTAGGTTAAAATTTAACACCTTACCATTTATTTTACTTTTTGACCCATTTTAAAATTTTTCTAGTTTTTTATTACATTCTACTTTCTTTTCTATTGAAATGTTTCTCTGTTTTATTGTTATTAGAGTTTTAAGTTTTGTTTATGTTTTGGTATGTTTTCTAGAAAGTCTAGGATCAGTTAATCGACAGAGACTAGATTACTAGTTTCTTGGAGTATGGCAGGGGAAGTTGGGCGGAAGTGGGAAGCTAATGAGTACAGGATGAAGCAAATATTGTAAAATATATTGGGGTAATAGTTTCATAATATATTATAATATGTCTAAACCATTGAATCATATAATATGCAAATAAAGCAGTTACATTAAAAAATAAGATAAGAGAGACCTATGTAAATTAAAGCATATCACATGCTCATGGACCGGAAGATATACCATATGAAAATAACAATACTACTCAAAACAATCTACTATCATACTGTAATCTTGATCCCAATTGCAGTATTATTTTTTAAGCCTATTATTGTATGATACTCACCATCCTGACATGATCGCTGAAGACAAAATGGGTGAAAAAGCAAATGTGGTGAAGAAAGCTGATGGTGCCAGGCTATTAAAAGATATAGTGTCTGGAGTCTTAAAGACTTATAGTTAAACAAGTGGCCATCTAGGAGGGAAGCAACAAAGCCCACATGGAAGAAGCACGCTAGCCTGTGTGATCATGAGGTGTCAATGAGAAGAGGAATCAGAAGTTCAAAAAGAGGCAACCAAATAGATGTGATGGGGTATTGGTATAGTGAGACACAAAACCCCCCTGTAAAATAATTGGACTGTCCCTCCCAGAGGGCCACATGGAAGGGATGACAAATCCAGGGTGCAGTATAGCACTGATGAACCACAGAACTGTTATTCTTTAATATTTCCTCCCCTTACTGTCATGGTTTTTATTTGTTTTATCTTATTCATCATATTAGATTTGAGTATGTTCATTTGTATATTTAAGATCATTTAGTACATGAAAGCCAAGATAGACAACGTTTCAGAAACAGTAACAAGAGTAATGGTTCCCTGAGTGTTTGGGAAGAAGGGTGGGAAGTGGGTAATAGGGAGCTGGTAGCATTGATGACTGTATAATCCCACTTGATGGGATGAACAACGGAATTGTATGTGAATGGATATATTGGATTGTGTAAGATCTGGCCCAGAAAACCAACCACACACAAAAAAAACATTAAAGGGGAAAAACATAAACAAAGGTTCCTGGGGGGTAGGGTGGGGGAGGGAGGAGATAAAGAGGCAGTGATATCAAGTTCAAGAAGAAAGAAAAAATGTTAGTACAATTGTGGTAGCAATGGTACAATATGCTTGATGTGATTGAACTATGGAATATTATGATATCTGTAAGAGCTCCCAATAAAATGATTAAAACATTTTTTAAAATATTGATATGCCTGTTATAGTTAGTCAAACATTTAATTAACTCATTCCTAACGTGATGGGTGCAAGTTTTTCTCTTTTGTGAGGTATGTGATGTTAGCTGGTATTGATTTCATGGGCTTTATATGGTTCTCAGGCCAGACCTTCCTCATCTCTGCTTTAAAGAGATGATAAAAGTAAGCACCAACTTTATATTAAAAGGAAACAGTCCCTGGACAAGCAAAGAATTACTACAGAATAATAATAAAGTAAATCTCTCCCTTCTCAATCTCGAACTCCACTATACAACCATAGTAGTCAAAACAACTTGGTACTGGTACAATGATAGATACTTAGACTAATTGACAATAATTGAAACCCAGAGATAATCTAGCCATGTACTGACAGCTGGTCTTTGACAAAGGGCTAAAGTATCTTAAATGAGGAGGAGATAGTCTTTTTAACAAATGGTGCTATCAAAACTGTATATACATATTCAGACAAATGACACAGGACCCATATCTCACACCATATACACAACAAACCCAAGATTGGTCAAAGACCTAAATGTAAAAGACCTAGAATTATAAATACCATCCATGAAAAAATAGGGACAAACTTATGGATTCTAATACATGGCATAAATTATACCATGCAACAGAATGAAAAACACACAAAAAACAGAAAAAAATAGAAAAATATTGTATGAGACCACTATTATAAAATTCAAAATAAGTTTTTATATTAAAATAAATGTTATTTTATGGCTATCAGGATAGAAGGGGAGAGAAGAGAGTGGAAGTCACTGGCTAGATGATAGAAATGTAATGACTTGAGTTGAAGAAATGTTAGGTAAAAAATCATGGAGGCCTAGGAAGACACTGGGAAGTTGCAAGAATTAAATCCAACAAAGGTAAATCCTGTCATATACAAAATTCTGCAACCGTGGTGGTATTTGGATAAACACTTAGGCCAGACAGATAGGAGAGGGAGGTTATAAATTGGTTTGACAGGGAGGATATTTGTATATTTACTTTTGTTGCGAATATCTCCATAAATGTGGATAGAGCATACTATGAGAACTTTAAACACCATTTTGAAATGGGTTGCTAGGTATTGGGATCACTATTACAGTGTTGGGAAACAAAAAGTCAACTGGAACAACAATGAACTAATGTCTCCCTGAGACAAGACATCTAGTCTTTCTGAGACCAGAAGAATTAGGTGGTACCCAGCTACCACTGCTAACTTCTCTAAAAAGGTTGCATTAGGAAGACATTTATAGAGGTATAAAATAGGCATATGTTTATGTAAATATATTAATATAGAACAATAGGGATATAGGTCTTTGTACATATATTTATATGTTAAGTATCAAGGTAGCAGACCAACATTGGGCCTCTACTCAACTCCTCCTTTAACGTAAGATCACTTTGTTCTAATAACCTGTTATTCCATGATGCTCACCTTCCCGACATGATTGCTGAAGTCAAAATGGATGCATATGCAAATGTGGTGAAGAAAACTGATGGTATCTGGTTATTAGAAGATATAGTGTCTGGGGTCTTAAAGGCTTGAAGTTAAACAAGTGGCCATCTAGCAGGGAAGCAACCAAGCCCACATGAAAGAAGCACACCAGTCTGTGTGATCATGAGGTGTTGACTGGATCAGATATCAGGTATAAGAAGACTCCAAACAATCATCCTGATGTTAACAAGTGGAGTCGGAATGGAGACCCAAAACCCATCTGTAGACAATTGGACATCTCCTCACAGAAGTGTTGCACAGAAGGGAAGAGACAGCCAGTGTGCAGTATAGCACTGACTAAACAACATTTCTCTAGCTCTTTAATGCTCCCCAGCCACCCCCACTCTCATAACCCTAGATCTACCTTACAAATCCGGCAAGACTGGAGCATGTATAATAGTATAAATAAGAGTTCTCTATACACAGAATCCAGGCTAGATAAAGCTCTCAGGAACAATAATGGGACTAGCAATACCATGGGGGGGGGGGGGGGGGGGGGGGGGGGGCGGGGGAGGAGCAGCGGGGAGAAAGAGCGAACTGATCGCAATGATCAATGTATAACACCCCCCTCAATGTACCATAGCTTATCCCACTTCCCCCTGAATGTACTGTTTATATTCCTCCTTCTTTATCAACCCTCTAAGCATTGTTATCTAAACAAGCTAGATGACTGCTTGTTTATCTTCAAGCCTTTAAGACTCTGAAGTGAGCATCATGAAATGCCAGTTTAATAGAACAAAGTATTCTTACATTGAGGGAGTACTTGAGTGGAGGCCCAATGTCCATCTGCTGCATTAATACTAAAACTATAAATATATACACATATATTTCCCCATCCTCATATAAAAATATATTTACATATATACATGCCTGTATTTAGACCTCTATAAATGCCCTTTGCCTCCTAGTGCTTTCCTCTATTTCCTTTTACTTTCCTCTTGTCCCACTATCATGCTCAGCCTTCATTTGGGTTTCAGTAATTCCTCTCGGTTACATTACCCTAGATCAAGCCCTACCAGACCTTGTACAGCCCCCTCACCATCGATTTTGGATCACTTGTTCCCTTCCCCCTGGGTTTGTTTACACCACTTCATTTACCCCAATATCCCCCTCTCCCATGTTCCCCAGGAACCATCAGTCCCATTGTTTTCTCCTCCAACTTGTGTATCCCACCCATCTTATTTAGACAGACCTGTGGAGATAATAACATGCACATAAACAAGACAGAGCAAAACAAAGCAACAAAAGAAAACAAAACAACAACAGCAAAACCAATGACACACAAAAAAGAAAAGCCTGTAGATAGTTCAAGAACTGTCTTTTGGCCTTTAGGAGTGTTATCCAGTCAAATCTGAAGGGGTGCCAAGCCCTGGCCCCAAAGCCTATTTTTGGTGTTCCCTGGGGAATTAGTTGCTCTGTTCCCCTTGCTATTCCGTTGCACACCCTTAGTGTTTTGCCTTGGTGTGGTGGGGTCAGATCTGGCGCAATTCCGGTGGGTTTGTAAACATGCACAACCATGTAGAACAGTGGTTCTCAACCTGTGGGCTGTGACTACTTTGGGGGTAGAACAACCCTTTCACAGGGGTCACCCAATTCATAACAGTAGCAAAATGATAGTTATGAAGTAGCAATGAAAATAATTTTATAGTTTGGGGTCACCACAACATGAGGAACTATACTAAAGGGTCACAGAATTAGGAAGGTTGAGAACCACTGATACAAAGTAATATTGCACTACCTAAAATACTGAGAATAGAAATACCACCGAACTCAGTAATACTCTGCTGAGTCAAAGAAGTCATGTGCCAATGAAGTAAATGGCAGAACACAAACAGATACATGCTCTCCAATGTTCATTGCTGCACAATTCACAATAGCAAGAAGCTGGAAACAGCTCAAATTCCCATCAGTAGAAGAATGGTTAAAGAGACTCTGGTCCATACACAAATGGAATACTGTGCAACTCTTCAGAAGGATGAAACCACAAAACACTTCATCACATGGAGGGAGTGACGTTAATCAATCACAAAAGTACAAATATTATATGGGTCCACTACTATAATGGTAGACGTCAAGATGAAGATAGGCTTCATCTGCTCTCAAGTCATGTAATCTAATATGTTCTACCAAGCAACAAAGTAGTGAGCCTGCCTAGTGCCTATGAATCATATATCACCTCCTTTATTTGTTCTTCTTAAAAACTACCAAAAGAGCAGGCCTCACCTCAGCTGGGAGCAGTTTCTCAAAGAGGGAAAGAGAGAGAAGACCTATCAGTTGCTGCCACGCAACATTGTTCTAAGTTCACCTCAAATCAACAGACATTCCTATAAGAGTGATAAATGAACTGTACTAGAAATTGAAGTCAAGACTAGGGGCATGTCTGTTTCTGAGAAGGTGATTGCACTTCTATTGATGGGTAAACCACGTCGGGCAACTTGCCATCAGGAAAAAAAATTTAACAATTTTTATGTAGAACCTTTCCTAATTGAACACTTTGGAACTAGTTTTATCCAGTCCTTGGCAACCCAGACCATGTACTATAGACTACAGAGACTTCAGACCCTGTCCATTCTTGGTGCACAACAACCTTCATAAGGCCACAACAGAAGGATTTCATGTGGTTAACCCACTACACTAAATGAGGTTTACCTTAAATTCACCTGTATCAGATTTAAGAAGCGGACATACTCTCTTGGACTGAAGGTTGAAGCACTCTAGTCTGAGACAAAGCAGATGACTGCTATCCCAATGTTATGGAGTTGGTAGTCATTGGACTTTGGTTTGGATCTTTTACTTTGAGGGTGCCCAGTGAAGGTGGCCTGGGACTATCATATATTTACTATTTTAATGCTCTCGTTACCTTTTTATTACATATAACAGTATGACAGATATGGTTCTGCCTTTGTCAATAAGGGTTATTGAAAGTTTTGGCCTATCACCAACCCTCATTGTTCATGCCAAGCCACTTAAGTTTTAATCTGTATAAATCAACAATTCGTGTATTGAAGTCTGAAAAGCCATCCTATATATGTATAATTTCCTTTCCCCAACCGTGTTTTAAATTCTATACCATTGGCTAAATTACTGATAGTATCAATAGTATCATTATGTCCTTATATTCTTTGGGGATGATTTAGAATAGTCTCTATCATAAATGATAACCATGTCTCTAAAGTGAAGCAGAGGCATATATAAACTGTAAAATATATTAATGGATTTTGGGCTCATACTGATGTAGGAACAATTAGTTCTTATGACATAGGCATACTTAATATTGGCACTCATGAAGAGATCACTGAAATATAGGTGCTTTAGAAATAGATGCTGTCTGGCTATCAGAAATAATAATGCCTGTGTGTTTAAGGCTTATCTTAAACCAAATAGACATCTAAGTAAGACTTCAAGAAGACCACACAGAAGAAACACACCAACCTATGTGATCCAAGGATTGTAAATAATAAAGTTCAAATCCTAATGAGGGAACAGTATCAACATTTTAATTTTGGGCACCTGTTTTTAGAGTTATGTATGACGGAGGAAGCCTAAAATTCATTGCAAGGTCCCACACAGATTAAGCCTCTGTTCAGTCCCCTCCGATCATAGTCCCGGGATGTGAATAGACTTGCTATCAGAGAGCATTGCATATTCAATTACAGCAGATGTAGGTGACTTAAAATGTAACACTTTATAAATTGATCTCCCTTTTGACCCATTTTAAAGTTGTTCCAGTTTCTAATAGTGTCTGCTTTCTTCATGATTGAGATATTTCTCTGTTTTGCTTTGTAACTATTGTTGTATTTGTTTGTTTCCTTCTTGTTTGTATTTCTTTTTTAAAAATAATTTTATTAGGGGCTCATACAACTCTTATCGCAGTCCATACATACATCAATTGTGTAAAGCACATTTGTACATTTGTTGCCCTCATCACTCTCAAAACATTTGCTCTCCACTTAAGTCCCTGGTAGCAGCTCCTCATTTTTTCAATCCATCCCCGCTCCCCCCACCCTCATGAACCCTTGATAATTTATAAATTATTATTTTGTCATATCTTG
>NW_022111315.1:2437856-2457036 GCF_000313985.2 Echinops telfairi | reverse complement strand
TTTAGGTTTCATCATTGCTACATTGCACCCTGACTGTCTCATCTCCTCCCTGCGATCTTGCTTGTATTTCATGCGACTGTCTATAAAACACAAGATAGGCAAATAAATCTATAAAGACTGTTGCTGGATTAATGATTATTTAGAAGAAGGCCAGTATAGATGGATGTGGGGTCCTTCATGGCTAGCTAACAACCGTGAGTATATGAAAGAAGAAAATGGACTTTTGGGAAGATGGCGACTGAGTAACACATACCAGAGGGCCCCTGCAGAAATCATCCCAGGAGAGTTACTAAGAGGGATATTCAACGCTACTGGATTGCAGGAGGAGCATCAGAAAGATAAGTAGGCACGGATCCACAAGGTTTTCAGAGGTTGGGGGCTTTTCGCTTACCACATTGGAGGCCGACTAGCATATGACCTTAGCCCCGCCACTGTCTCAGCTAGTGCCAGGACCATTTGGAGCTGGTGCAGGGGTTTTATCTAAACACAGCCACTGTTTGCCACCACCTCAGGGCAGGGATTAAACGATGCAGTCCCATGGGCAAGGATGGGGGCTCAGCTATATTGTTACTTTCGTTTCCTTCTCTTCTCTCTATACCCCCAAAGTCTCAGCGGGCTTAGTTTTTTTCCTCGTATTTATCTCTTCCCTGTTCTCTCACACATCACTGCTGACCTCCAGACCATTCCCCTTAGCCTAGGGAATTTACGCCTGCCCTCCACCCAGTTAGGTGAGCTCCAACATGTTCTGCATAGCCTGAGGCTGGGGAAGGCCCGCCCTTCCCTCCATCAAGGGATATTCGGTCCAATTTCTTCCCATGCAATTCCTGCCTATGTGTCTGGGGGAGCTCCTATTTGTCCTCTGTGGGACCACGTGACTGCAGGAACTTCCTCCCGCATAACTTAGTGCCTCACTTGGCCTAAGGCAGTTCTGTCAACACTCTCCAACATTCCACGCTACTGCAGGAGCCTCTGCCCAACCTCTGCAGTGATCTACCTAATCAGGGCAATTCTGCCCACCATTCGTGGTGTTCTACACCAAAGCAGGCAACCCACCAGACTTCTGGAACACTCCCCTTGAGAGTGAAGCCACAGGAGGATAAAGTGGTAGGCTAATTCCATAGTGAAATTAGCTGCAGGAAGTTCGAAGAAGCATTCCTACAAGTCTCCCAGAAAGAGCCAGTGCTGTTCGACTCCCTAGAAAATGGCACCTGGCTCCTCTAAAACAATGCAACGCAAACAGCAATCAGCCCCAACGACGTCAATAAAAAAGACAGGAGAAACAAAAGGCAATGGTAGAAGATGTTCTGAACCAAACAATGTGCATATCAGAAACAGACATTGATTTGCCACAGAAATAAGTTTTCAGAATGCTGCTTGGAGTCATACAGGATATGAGGGAAACAAAACAGAGAAAGGATGAAATAATAGAGGAGATAAACTCCACACACCAAAGGGAAATACAAGAGCTTAGGGAAGAGATAAAAAGAACCTGTAGCAGACTCAAAGACCTTGAGAATCGACAGGAGGAAGCAGAGAACCAGTGACTTGGAGGACAGCCAAGCAAAACTTAACAAACGCAAACAAAAATCTAATAAGATCATCAGAAAAGCTGAAGAAAACCTAAGAGGTATTTCTGATGCTATGAAGAGGCGCAACATCAGAATAATTGGATTACCAGAGGAAGACACAACACAGAAGCCATCTGCAACAATAGTGAGATAATTCTCGGGAGAAAACTTACCCAGATTAATGAATGAAAACAAGACAACCATTCAGGAGCCTCTAAGAACACCAGCTAGACTGAATCCCAAGAAGAAGTCACCAAGGCACATAATAGTTAAACTACCCAACTTTGAGGAAAAGGACAAAATCAGGAGATCAGCTAGGGAAAAGCAAGTAATCACATATAAAGGTTCCCAAAATGAAAATATGCTCAGACCGACCAACAAATACTATGAAGAAGAGGAGCGAGTGGAGTAACATATTCCAAAAAATTGAAGGAAAATAATGCAAACCCAAGAATACTCTACCCAGCCAAATTATCGATCAAGATAGATGGAGAAGTAAGAGTCTTCCCAGACAAGGAAAAACTCAAAAATCCGTTAGAAGACACCCAGCCCTACAAAAGGTCCTTGCCAACCCAGTATGGGAAGAAGAAAAACACTCACCAAGCATAAATAAGGGACCGCCACATAGAATAACCCCACCCAGAGGGCAACAAAAGAAATTAGACCCCAAAATAGCATTGGCTTAAGGGTGGAAAGAAGTCAAGAATGATAAACACACACACAGACACATATGCACAACACACGAATAAGAAAGGAAGGCAGGAACACCCAACACAAAAGGTATAAGATGACATCACAAAAGGTATAAGATGACATCACAGAGTCCACAGGTGGAAAAAATAACCCTGAATGTCAATGGACTGAACTCAGGGATTAAAAGACTGAGGCTGGCAGACTGGCTTAGAAAACACAAGCCATCAATCTGCGGCCTAGAGAAGTCATATCTCAAGGCTACAGACAAAAATGGGCTGAGAATCAAAGGCTGTAGAAAGACATACCAAGTAAAGAGCAATTCAAAAAAAGCAGGGGTTGCAATCCCAATATCAGGTAAAATTGACCTCAAAGTGGAACCCATAAAAAGAGATAAGGGAGGACACGATATAATTCTCAAGGGAAAAGTAGACAGAGAACCACTAAGCATTGTAAACATTTTTCCCCGAATGAGAGACCCACTGAATACATCAACCAAACACTCCAAAAGATAACAAAAGACATCCCAGCTTCAACAATTATACTGGGTGACTTCAATACACTGCTCTTTGAGAAAGATAGATCACAGGGAAAGAAACTCAACAAGGAGACTAGAGAGCTAAACATAATTAGATAGTTTGACCTGATAGATATTTACAGAGCTTTTCATCAAAAAAAACAAAACAAACAAACAAAAAAAAACACTTCACAATCTTTTCAAGCCCACGTTGCACATATTCAAGGTAGACCACACGCTGGGGCATAAGGAGAATCTATATAAATTTAAGCACATTGATCATACAGACCTCTCTCTCTGACCACTGAGCCATAAGAAATCAACAAAAGGATGATGAAGAAAACAAGAGCAAACAATTGGAGGATGAATAACTCTATTGAAAAGGAAGTGCATACTGGCGCAGAACAGAAATGAAATTAGGAAACTTCTAGAAACCAACAAGAATGAGAATAGGATGCACCAAAATGTATGAGACACAGCAAAGGCAATTATCAGAGGAAGTTTCATAGCAATACATGCATACCAGAAAAAGGAGGAGAGACTCATGATTGATGTCCTGTCACAAAATTTACAACAACTAGAGCAGAGTCAGTAGGAGAATCAAACTAATCGCAAAAGAAAAGAAATAATAAAAATCAGGGCTAAGATTCAGAAGAGGGAAGATAAAAAACTATGGAAAAAAATTAATGCTGCTAAAAGTTGGTTCTTTGAAAGGATAAATAGAATCAACAAACTGCTGGCAAGCCTAACCAAATCAAGGAGTGAACAAATTTCAATATCACGAATGAGGAATGAAAGCAGGGACATTACAAGAGACCCTAATGAAATCAAAAGGATAATTACACAGTACTGTGAAAGACTGTGCTCCAATGAATTCAACAACTTGGAAGACATGGACAAATTCTTGGGATAATAATCCCTCCCTAGACTATCCCCAATGGACGTCAAGAATCTCAACAGACCCATATCAATAGAAGAAATAGACAAGGTTAACAAGGGATTACCAATAAAAATAAATCCCCTGGACCAGATGGCTTAACAGGAGAATTCTACCAAACATTCAGGGAAGAACTAACACCAATCCTACACAAAAATCTCCCTGAACATGGAAAAATATGGCAAACTCCTGAACTCCTTCTATTAAGCTAGTATAACTATGATACCCAAACTGGGCAAGGATCCCACAAGAATTGAGAATTACAGTCCAATTTCCCTAATGAACATTGATGCAAAAATACTTAAGAAAATACTGGCCAATAGAATATAAAACAAATAATCCACCATGACCAAGTGGGAGTTGCACCAGGGATGCAGGGATAGTTCAACATATGAAAGACCATTTGTATCTTTCGTCACATTAACATGAAAAAATATAAGTACCACGATAATATCAATAAATGCGGAAAAAGCATTCGACAACATCCAACACCCATTCCTATTTAAGATACTCAATAAGAAAGGAATGGAAAGAAAATTCCTCAATACAATTCAACCCATACATGAAAAAACAACAGCCAATGTGGTAGTAAATGGAGAAAAGATGAACACAACCCCACTGAAAAAGGAGCCCAGACTAGGATGCCCCTTGTCCCCACAATTATTTAACATTGTACTGGAGGTTTTAGCTAACAGCTTAAGGCAAAGAAAAGACATCAAAGATATTCATCAGGGGAAGGAAGAGGTGAAGCTATCATTATTTGCAGATGATAAGATTTTATATATGGAAAATTGCTGAAGCTCCACAAGGGGAGTACTGAAAGCAATAGAGGAGTTTGGCAGAGTGGCAGAATACAAGATCAACAAACAGAAATCCATGAGACTGCTATACACATCGGATAAGACCCTGGAATAGGAGATCAAAACGGTGGTCCCCTTCACAATAGCCAAGCACAAATTGAAATATCTAGGGATATACCTGACTAAAAGAATAAAGATTTATATGAAGGAAACTACAGAACACTATCACAAGAAACCAAGAGTGACCTGAACAAAGCAAGAATATCCCATGCTCATGGATTGGAAGAATCAATATAGTAAAGATGTCGGTTCTGCCCAAGGCACTTTAAAAGTTTAATGCAATCCGAATACAATTACCCTCATCTTTCTTCAAATAAATGAAAAAACTGATTACCAAGTTCACATGGAAAGGAAAGAAGCCCAGAATTAGCAGAGAACTCCTCAAGAAGAAGGATACAGTGGGAAGGCTTGCTTTACCTGACTTTAGCACATTTTATACAGCCACAGTGGTCAAAATCACATGGTATTGGTATAATGACAGATACTCAGATCAATGGAAAAGAACTGAAACCCCAAACTAAAATCATCAGCATACAGACAACTGATCTTTGATGAGGGTCCCTAAATTATCCAATGGGAAGCAGATGCCCTCTTCAACAAGTGGTGCTGGAAAAAATGTTCATCTACCTAAATCAAGCAAGACTTTTATTTCACTCCATGCACAAGAATAAACTCAAGGTGGATCACAGACCTTGAGGTAAAACCACAAACTATTAGTGCCACCAATGAGGGAATTGGGACTGACCTGCGAACTTTGGCATAAGCTATCAGAAATAGGGAAGGGCACAAACACAGTGGAGGCACAAATTCACAAGTGGGATATACTGAAAATAAAACATCTGTGTACATTGAAAGAATTCACCAGAGAGTCCTATGGACTGGGAAAACATCTTTAGTAATGATACATCAGACTAAAATCTACAAAACTGTGCTAGATTCCAAAAAGGAATAAACGAATTGCCCACTGAGGAGGTGGGCAAAGGATCTGAACAGAAGTTTCACAGGGTCAGAAATCCGAATGGCCAATAAACATATGAGAAAATGTTCCCGATCTTTATCCGCAAGAGAAATGCAAATTAAAACAACAATGAGATACCACCTAACACCCTAGAAGATAGCCCAATTAAAAAAATCAGAATGCCACAAGTGTTGGAGGGGCTGTGGGGAGACAGGAACTCTCATCCACTGCTGGTGGACATGTAGGTATCTATGGCCACCAGGGAAATCTATCTGGCAATATCGACAACAGATGGAAATTGAGCTACCATACAACCCAGCAATCCCCCTACTGGGTATATACCCAAAACAGGCAAGAAACAAACCACGGCTAGACACCTGTGCTCCAATGTTCATTGTGGCACAGTTCACAATTGCAAGGAGTTGGAAACAAGTCAAATTTCCATCAACTGAGGAGTGGATTAAAAAACTGTGGTACATACATGCAATGGAGTACTACACATCCCTAAAAAGCAGTGATGAACACATGAAGCACATCACCGCATGGGAAGAATTGGAGGAAATTATGCTGAGCAAAGTAAGTCAAGCAGAAAAGGACAAGTACAACGTGAGTCTGCTGAGGTAAGCATAAGCCCACATGGAAGAAGCACACCAGCCTACCCCGAAGACAAAGCGGGTGCATAAGCAAATGTGGTGAAGAAAGCTGATGGTGCCCAGATGTCAAAATATACAGAATCTGGGGTCCCAAAGGCTGGAAGATAAACAAGGGGCCATCTAACTGAGAAACAACAAAGCCCACATGGAAGAAGCATACCAGCCTGTAAGATGACAAGCCTTCGTATGGATCAGGTATCAGGCATCTAAGACACACACACCCCTCCCCCCAAAAATCAGAGCATTGTGAATGAGGGGCCATGCAGAGTGGGGACTCAGGGCCCATCCGGGGGTAATTGGACATCCCCTTGCAGAAGGGCTTCAGGGAGGAGACGAGCCAGTCAGGGTGCTATGTAGCAACGATGAAATATACAATTTTCCTCTAGTTCTTAAATGCTTCTTCCCCCTCACTATCAAGATTCCAATTCTACCTTACATATCCGGCTGGACCGGAGGATGTATACTGGCACAGATAGGAAGTGGAAATACAGGGAATCCAGGACAGATGAACCCATCAGGACCAGTGTAGAGAGTGGCGATATCGGGAGGGTGCAGGGAAGGTGAAGGAGAAAGGGGGAACAGATGACAAGATCTACATATGGCCTCCTCCCTGGGGGATAGACGGAGGAGCAGTGGGTGGACGAGACATTGGATGGTGTGAGATATGATAAAATAATAATAATTTATAAATTATCAAGGGTTCAGGGGGAGGGGGGAACGGGAAGGGAGGGGGAAAAGTGAGGACCTGACGCCAGGGTCTCAGGTGGAGGTCAGGTGTTGTGAGAATGATGATGGCAACATATGTACTAATGTGCTGGACACAAATGATGTATGTATGGGTTGTGAAGAGTTGTATGAGCCCCTAATAAAATGATTATTTAAAAAAATGCAAATGGGGCATAGGGAAAAAGCTAGTGTATACAAACATTCTTGGGGTGAGGACCAGGTAGTATGGCAGGGGCCAGAGCAAATCCAGGGATACATATGATAGCCAACTGAAAAGGAGGGGGGAAGGGGGGTGAAAGAAATGGGTAGTGGGGAAAGAGAGCAGTAACCCACCCAAGGGGAAATTATTGTTTATATCTCCACAGGAAAAGAGGGACCAGACTTCAACCCGGTGCTCCAAGATGTGAATGCAACATGCCTGCATGGAGGAGGGAACCAGTGGTGAGGTCTGACGGGCCGGCCCCAATCCCAACTTCTTGGGTACCTGCCTCTCCCCCCAGAAGAATTTATTTCAGAGGACAGCACTGAAGCTGCAGCTCAGGGAGAGGGCCATGTCTGATCAGAGCACATGGGAGCAAATGAAGGGGGAAGAAGAGAGAGTGAAGCACATCCTGGCCTACCATGCCTTGAGGACTATACTCCCACTCAGAGCAGCCAATCCACAGAGAAGACCATATGGTTGGCCCCACTATGAGACATGACATCCCTCACTGACCCATAGCCCTACAGGGGACAACACTGGAGACACAGCCCTAGATTCATGATGGTGGCATGATCTTGATTGCCCTTGATATGGAGACTTGATTTCCTCTAAGCTTTCAGGGGAAGGAATCCTAACAGCAGGGAGTGAGCGCCACCTAAGGTGGGAATAAACAATCGTGTCTGATTGCTCTGGATAGCTGAATGCCTACAGGGAGAATATCTCTAAGCATCTGACCTCCCACCTTGTGCTGGCAAACAGCCTCTAATGTTTGGCATATCTTTGGGGGAGACAAAGCTGGGGAAATGTCTTTCTATATCCCACAAGAACTCAAAATCATAAATCTGAGATAGTGGAGAAAAGCATCCCAAATCCCTGGGGGAAGATGCCTGAGGAAAAATTAAGCCTTAGACACCAGGTAGATCTGCTAGTGAGTAGTACTTCCTGGGTCCACCTTCACCTGAAAAGGCTATTCTCTACTTTTTGCTTGCCTCACCTCTGACAGACTAATTTACACTTTCCCTGTTCTACCACTTCACCCCTACCAACTCATAAATAATAGCAAGTATGGTCTGTTCTCGTCTAACCCCTTCCACCATTTTATAGGTGGAAAAAAATGAGGCTCCAAGGAGGATCGTGCACTTCAAGCCTTCACGAAAGCCTACAGTAATGCTGTCCTCACACACTTACATTCTCTCCTCAGTTCTTGGTCAAACCTAATTGCACACTTTGAGTACACTTTGTTTCACATGACTTTGACATTTATGGGGAAAGCTTAAGCTTTGTACCCCAGAGAGGCCCTGCTAGTGACAGTCCTGGTGATAATAAACATCATCCACAGAGATCTTTCCAGCCTGTGCATACTTTCCCAGAGCCTCCACTGCCACCCACTTGACTGACCACCATGGGTGTGACACACTTGGATCTGTCCCAGCTTACACTATCCAAGCTAGGCCATCACAATCACTGTAACAGCCCTGCTGATGCTCAGGTATATCTCCAAACCTGGTACAAGGTAGGGTGTGACTTGCCTGTATCCCCAGGCCACTCCTCTTGCCCCATTTTACTCTCTCTGCAACCTCTTTTCTCTATTCATGGAACTTGCTTTTAAATCTTGAAAACCCAAATCCCCATAAATTCTCAATTCATTCTGCAGGTATTTCCTGTTTTGGTTTTTCTTTTGGCAGCATCTTCTGGTTTGAAGTTCTCTATTTATATGTCCTGGGTGCACTATTATTACCAATGTAAGCAGTTTTCTTGTTCTGAAGTTCTTGCTAGAACTCAACAGATGAAGAGAAAAATGGTGAAAGAATAATAATAATTAGTGTTAACATATATATTTCATTTTATTTTATTTTTGTTTTGATTTGACTGGATTTTCCTTGTAGGCTCTGTTGATAATCTCATGAAAAGGCTGGCAGGGAGATGGCTTCTTCAGGGACTTCAGGGCAGTGGGTTTACTCTGCTGAATGTGGGCCTATTGGTCTCCTAATAAAATCGTCTGTCAAAAGGCCATCAACTGCAAATCTGACCAACCTGTTTTCCAGCCACTTTCTTCCCATCAAAATCTCCTGACTCAAATTTTCAAGTCCCCAGAAAATTTTATTAAGCAAGAATTCCTCACAATATCCTTATTTTTAAAACTAGGGTTTTTGACCTATAATTCACATATCGTACAATTTAATAGCTCAATCATATTAAAATTTATGCAGTCATTACTATATCCTTATAAGACAGGGATCTTAGTCTCATTTTACAAAGAAGACTGAAACTCATAAAGGAGAAGTTAGTGATCCAAGGTGATCCAGCAAAAGTGGAAGTATTTGAATTTAAATTCAAATCTGTTTAGCATTAAAACCAGTACTCATTCTACTTGATAACACTCATTCCTCTACTCCAAATAACTTATTTTATGAGTTATAGTATCTTGTATTTAGAACCAAGTTGTCTTGGTTTACTGTCTACTTGTTTCAAGAGTCCATAGGGTAATATACATGCCACAATTTGAGAACCTTACAGATCAATTAGTCTAGGAACTTAATACTGCAGATCAGAAAACTAAGTTCAGAAAGGGGAAAGTAGCTGCACATAACATATCAGTGATTTTCATCATGAGATGTAAGCCCCTTGACAGCAAGAGCCATAGTCCCCCTTACATTTCTTGTATAAGCCTACACATATACAAAACAATTGGCACAGCCTTGAGGATGGATCAATTTAAAATCCCATTACTCATTAAATGAAAGTGATTACTAGGTGCCATGAATTGCTATAATTATTTCCATAAGTGAAAAACTATGATGTAGAGATGACACAACCTTGCTTGCTTGCCTAAAGCAAAGCAGACTTGAAATCCTTGCTGGTATAAGTATGGATTGGACATTAATGTAAAGAAAACAAAAATCTTCACAAATGAACCAATAAATAATATAATGATTAACAGAAAAACGATGGAAATTGTCAAGTGTTTTATTTTACTTGGATTCACAATCAATATAAATGGAAGTAGCAGTCAAGAAAGCAGATAACATATTGCATTGGGCAAATCTGAAAAATCCTTATTTAAGATATTGAAAAAGAAATATGTCACTTTAAGGACTAAGGTGTTCCTGACCCAAACTCCATGATATTTTCAATCATCTCATATGTGTAGACAATGAATAAGGCAGATCAAAGAATTGATGCCTTGGAATTGCGATGTTGGAGAAGAATATTGGATATTTCAGCACTTGTGGCATAGTGGGTTACACATTAGACTGCTAACCACAAGGTCAGTTTCAAAACCACCAGTCACTCTGTTGAAGAAAGATGAGGCCTTTGATTCCCATAAAGATTTAGTCTTGGAAACCCACGAGGGAAGTTCTACTATGTCTTATAGGGCTTCTATGATTCAAAATGTATTCAATGGCAATGAGTTTGGCCATTAGAACGAACAAATGTGTTTTTGAAGAAGTACAGCCAGCATGCTGTAGATAGTGAGGATAATACAGGTCTTTTGCCATGTGTTGTAGACATACTATTAGGATGAACACGTGTAATTTAAGTTCCTTGGGACCTCCTTTCTACCCCTGTAAAGAGTTACATTATCAGAAACCACAGGGTCAATTCTATCCTGATCTATAGGCTCACTATGAGTTGACAATGATTCAATGGCAGTTGATGATTCCCTGAGATGGGGAACACTAAAAAAGAACCAGAATTAAAGACTACCCAGTCTTATACCATCTGCATAATTGTTGCTATGTTTGAGCCCATTGCTTCAGCCAACATCTAGTTGAGGGTCTTCCTCTTTTTCACTCTTCCCCATCTCAGAGAATGGTACTATTAGCCATTCAGAAATTAATAGTCACTTTGGTGTCTGCCTTTCCTTCATCCTCTAAGTCTTTTTAGGAGATCTCCAAACCCAAAACCAAACTCAATGCCATTGAGTCAATGTTGACTCATAGTGAGCCTATAGAACAGGATAGAACTGCCCCTTTGGGTTTCTGAGAATATGACTCTTTACGTGGGTAGCAAGGAGGTACCAGGGAACTTTAATTAAGCTCTCAGTAGGTGACTGGCACATACTAATGCTCAAAAGGCGGTAGCTCCTATAATTATTATGCAGCATACTAACCCAGATTGGAACCAATCTATTCTCTTGTTTCCTTGAGAATATTGGTACTAGTTGACCTGTTCATGAACAAATGTACAAACAAGGGAAATAAAAAGGAATGTTCTAATTTACAAAAATACAAGCAGCATCAAAACAATTCATCTGAATTAATACCAGTGAAAAATATAATGAGCTTGGTGGAGCTCCAAATCGTGTCAGTTGAGGTCATAGCACCCTCAATCTTGATAACCTGACACAACCCTAGAGTTGTCTTTATCTAGTGTTTTTTCTCTAATTCACTGCCTATATCAGCAATGTGAGCTTCCAAACCTAGAACTTGTACTCTTGTCTCATTCGAGTACAAACGACAACTTCCCAATCCTGTTTTCCAACCTCCCATTACCTCTAGTTACTGAGATGCACTTAGCTCAAAGCACTTAGCAGAGCCATGGTTATTAAAGCCCTTGAACATTATGGAAAAGTGGGTTGGGGTGAGGTGAGGCAATTAAGGTCTAGGATGGCAGCCTTACTTAGTAAATAATGTTGATATCTAAACCAGAGTCCTCTTTCCAGTTGGGGCGCTCATCTCCCAGCAGCTGCAAGTGCTAAGGATAACAGTAAAACTTCCATTGCCCTTGATTGATGGGAGCTTCCTGATCCAGAGTTGCATAGAAAGTTATACAGGGGTGCAAGAGTCAAGCCCCTTTCTTCGTGGTGACACAACTCTGTGATATGACTTATGCTGCAGAGCCCCCACATCCACCCATGATAAGGTCAAGGTTTTCCTGGATACCAAAATACTTCCTGTATTAGTCTAGGTACTTTGGAGAAACAAATGCACGGCAACTCATAGATAAGAGAGTTTTATGCAAAGAAAATGTGCATCACGAAAACACCCCAACCCAATGCTGCCCAAGCCCACAAGTCCAACATTAACCCATACCCAACACCAGTCCACAAAGTCCTTCACCTCACAAAACAGAGGCAATAATGCCGACTTCAGGAGGAAAGCTGAGTCAGTGAACGTGTAAGCATCTCAGCACTGGCACGGGTCTCCACACGGCTGCTCCAGCACCCAGGGCTCACAAAACAGAGGCAATAATGCCGACTGCAGGAGGAAAGCTGAGTCAGTGAACGTGTAAGCATCTCAGCACTGGCACGGGTCTCCACACGGCTGCTCCAGCACCCAGGTCTGCCTCAGGATAGATCCATGCGGCTTCTCCTTGGGGATGTCTTGTAGGAAGTCAATCTTGCAAGCTGAAGCGGGGAACTGCTAAGGCAGCTGCACCCGATGCAACCATCACAAAACAAGAGACCCGAGAACTAGAAAGGCGAGGCTTCACCACCCATTTATCCCTCCGCCTTTCAACCAGCACCACATGTGATTATCGACCAGGCTGGCACAATTAACTAACTCACTTCCCTTTGCTATTTACAGTTGAGTCAATTCCAACTCATAGTGTTATACATAGTTATACATAGTCCCTATGTTATATGTAGTCCCTATGTATAATATAAGATAGCCCTGCATTATCTTCACTGTCAATGAATATTTTGGTCTAATACTACGACTATTGTATAAATCAATCTCATAGAGGTTTTCCTTAATTGTTGCTGGCCCTCCACATTACCACCAATGATGTCCTCTTCTAGTAATTGGTGTATTCTGATTACAGATCCAAAGTAAACAAGTTAAAGTCTTACCATCCTTATGTCTAAGGGGAATTCTGGCTGAGTTTCTTCTAAATCCAATTTATTGGTTGTTCTGTTAGTACACTTACCAGAATAGTCAATATTATTTATCAACTCCATTCAAATGCATCTTGGCTTCTATTCCTTCCCTAACTCAATTTCATGCCTAGCTTACAGACTTTTCAGAAGGACAGGCTCTAAATAAATCACATGCTTTAAATCCCTACCTCAGATTCTGATTCTAGGGAATCTGACTAAAGACACACACTAACAGCTGGAATTTGTATAAAATACTTACTACAACATATCCCTTATCTTTGTCCAAAATAGGAATGCCTTTTACAGAAATTCATAGCTTCCAAGTAAAAAATAGGACCTGTTCGTAATCACTCAGCAATTCAGACATGCACATAATTCAGAAGAATAAGGATAGGTTTCCTTCACACTATTCCACAGACTCCTGGCTTATCACAGCTGGATAAACTACTCCAGTCAAAGCAAGAACTGTCTCCTGAAGACAGTTGATCATAAGAATGGAGAAAGCAGGTTTCTGGGGAGGTGGTACAGGAAAGAATTACTAAGAGATACCCTGAGTACTTTTGGTTAGGTCCTTCTGGGTACTATATACATACATTTTAAATCATTCTTAGCCTAAGTAGAAAAGATATAGGAGAATTAAGGGGAGGAATAAGATTTTATTCAATAGAGATGGATGCCCATTCATTTCAATAGAAACTTTCTTTTAATTTGTGACATTAATGCTATCTTGCTGAAACATGCCAGGACTATCCATCTCTTATGCACAACATTATAAAAATTAAATATTCAACAATGGTCTGTTGGTACTGTAACTGGCATCTATATTAGCCCCAAGAAAGATTTCCAGACATCAGCAAGAAATTGTTCAGTGCTATCTAGTTGTCATTGTTATTATGGTCTGAAGAGGTAACTCTAAAAGTGACTCCATGTACCTACATCATAGAACTTTTTATAATCTTTGCAGGAACAGATTGTGAGGTTTTTCTTCTGAAAAGCCACTGGGTGAGTTTAATACTTAATTGTTACATACCAGCTGCCTTTTGTGTTATCTAGAGTAGTTGATTAATATCATATTTCAAATAATGAAATGTGAGCAACTCACCACTTTTCCAGTATGAGCAATTTGAGTGAATGCCATCCCCACACCCCCTCAAAAAAAAAGGAATAATCTTAAAGGAAAACTGCCTTTACATCTAAACTCAGTGTTTTCTAAATGCTTTTGCCCCATTTCTCTTTGCCATCTTTGATGTTAAGACTGTTGTCAACTTGGCTAGGCCATAATTCTTTTTGGCACTTACTTCATCCTACATGATAAAATCTGTTATAATATAATCAACTTCGTGATGAGACTTATTATGAGTAGTCAGTCAATTAAAAATGAGCTTTCTCAGAAGGGGGAGGTGTTGAATCACACACCCACAGACACACACACACACACACACACACACTTTCTGGGAAACTCTCTTGCTTTTTGCTGGATTTGTATTCTGTATCTGGCTTGTCATCCAACCTCTGGTTCTTTGGACTTGAGTCTGCCATATATTCTGCTGATCATGGGAATTGTTAATCTCTTGGCATGTGAGTCTGCAGCCTACCATCTTACCTGCTGACCTTGGATTCATTTATCTCTACAATCAACAGCCTGCCATCTGGTCTGTTGATTTTGGATTCCTTAGGCCCTGCAGCTATGTGAGTCAGGAGAAGCCTTTCACCTAATCTTGTCTCATAGATTTAGAACTTTCCAGTTTCTACATCTGTGTGGATCATTTCCTTGGGACAAATAAGATTCACTGGTTATATTTATCTAGACAATACAGCCTAACACACCAACTGTCTATATGGCATTAGGTATTTGAGAATGGGTGTCCAGTAAGTCTTTGAAGACCTTTTGTTATTTTCTCCACATTTCCTCTTTTTTCTAATACTGAATAGAACTAAGAATAAATATACATTAGACTTAAGCAATGACATTCTAGTTTTAAAATATGTGTGATTCAATTGCAAGGAGTTGGAAACAACCTAAATTTCCATCAATAGATGGATGGATTAAAAAACTGTGGTACATACATACAATGAAGTATTACACATCACTAAAAAGCAGTGAAGAACGCATCAAGCACATCGCTGAATGGGAAGAACTGGAGGAAATTATGCTAAGTGAAGTAAGCCAGGACAAGTACAACATGAGTCCACTGAGGGAAGCTTAAAAAATGCAAAAGGGGCATAAGGGAAACACTACTGTATACAAATATTCCTGGAGTGAGGTCCACATAGTATGGCAGAGGCCAGACCAAATCCACAGGTACATATCGTAGCCAATTAAAAAGGAGGGGTGGGGGAGAGAATAAAAAAGAAATTTGTAGTGGGGGAACAGGGCACTAACCCACCCAAGGGAAGGGTATTGTTTATATCTCCACAGGGAAAAAGGGACCAGATTTGAACCTGGTGTTCCGGGATATGAATGCAGCGCGCCAGCATGGAACAGGGAGCCAGTGGAGGGAGTCTGAGGGCCTGGATCCAATCTGAAGCTGCAGCTTGGGGAGAAGGACATGTCTGATCAGAGCACAAGGGAGCAAATGAAGCAGGAAGAAGAGAGAGTGGAGCGCATCCTGGCACACCAAGCCTTGAAGATGATATCCCCATTCAGAACATCCAATGCAGAGTGGGCCATATGGCTGGCCCCTCTATGAGAAACGACGTCCCTGGCTGAACCATGGCCCTATGGGGGACAACACTGGAGACACAGTGTTGGGATTGGCCTGGTCTAGCAAAACCGAGGCAAAACACTAAGGGTATATGGCAGAACTGTGGGGAGAGCAGAGCAGGGAGGTCCTAAGAGGGTGCCAAGGATAGACTTTGGGGCCAGGACGTGGCACCCCATCGGACTCGACAGGAGGACCCTCCTAGAGGCCAGCAAACAACCTCTTGAACTACTTACAGTTTTTTCTTTTACTTTTTTAAAAATTAATTATTTTGTCATATTTTTTGTTGTCATCGTGTTTTCTTTTGTTGCTTTGTTTTGCTATGTCTTGTTTTTTGTGTGCATATTAGTTCTGCAGGTCTATCCAGATAAGATAGGTTGGATGAACATTCTGGAGCAGAAAACAACGGGGCCGATGGTTCTGGGGTGACATGGGAGATGGGGAAGTGGGGAAAAGGAGGTAGTGTTGACCAACCCAGAGACAAGGAAACAAAAAGTGATCCAAAATCAGTGGGAAGGAGGGTGTAAGACGCCTGGTAGGGTTTGATCAAGGGCAATGTAATTGAGAGAAATTACTGAAACCCAAATGAAGGCTAAGCATGATAGTGGGTCAAGAGGAAAGGAAAATGAAAAAGAGGAAATAACTAGGAGGCAAAGAGCATTTATAGAGGTCTAAATAAAGGCATGTACATATGTAAACATGTATATACGATGACGGGGAAATAGATCTACATGCATATATTTATAGGTTTAGTATAAAGGTAGCAGATGGACATTGGACCTCCACTCAAGTACACCCTCAATGCAAGAACATTTTGTTCTATTAAATTGGCATTCCGGACTTCTGGGAAGATGGCGGACCAGGGGATCCACTTACTCTGAGAGCTCTCTCAAACAAGGTGGGTTCGGTGTCCAGGTAGCCAAGTTGTGAGTGAGACATCCCCCTGGGGCCAACATCCCACCCCCACCCCACACATTTGTCCTGAGCTGGGGCCTCGGTGATCCAGCCCCCAAATCGTGGGACATCGCGGGTCCCTAAGCCCCTGTGACCACGATCTAGACTCGCTCTAGCCCCACTCCATCGCCAGACCGGGAACCTGTGCCCAGAGTTGCTTGCCTGCTCTGCGGAGACACACACAGTAGTGGCAGGACCCCCGAAGACAGCGATTGCCCACTTGCAGGACCCCACTAGAAAAGTAGTTTCTCCTCCCGCGGGTCCCATCTCCCCACGTGACAGCGAATTGCCCCTGAGCCAGTGTCCCTCCCTCCATTCATCCAAGCCCCGGGTAACTGACCTCCAATCTACCAGGTGCTAACTGGGCGACCCTCACGGGAAACAATCCACCCCCACTGCTGCCTGGGATCTCTCCACCAGTGCCCCGTTTGCGGGTTGTCAGCCCCGGTGTCCCAGCTCCCACTCCATTCCCAGACCGGGAGGCGGAGCTGTGCACTTCCTGCCAGTGCAAAGCCCGCTTCTCTCTGCATCACTGTGTCTGTGCAGGAGCCTGGCGGACCAGACCATGGAACCCACCTGCCATGGAACAGTGGGGGCTCCTGCCCACTGAGCGCACTGCCGGCGGTGGGGTTCTTGCCTGCCCTCAGGCACTGGGGGATTCCGCACGTCCAGTGGCTCCAAGCCTGTCATGCGGCGCAGCCCCCACAGGGCGGAGCAGTCACCATTGCTGGCTGCTCTCCACCAGAGCCGCCGCTCTCCGATCTGGTGCAGAACACATCAGCTGAGGAGCCTGCGGGGCAGCGGCTCTAGTGATAAACGCCCGCCCACCCACCTGCTGGGGAGCCTGTGAAACAGCTCTATGGCACCTGAGGAGCTGTCTGTGTGCACCACTGGTGCTTATCTCTCCAGTACCCCGCGGAATCCCCAGCGCCAGCTCCAAGCCTGCCCCAGTCCTCTCCAGCTGGCATAGGAGGCAGGCATTGCGGCCTGCGCCTCTCCACACCCCTTGTGGCCCCAGTCTCTCCCGGGCACTGCAGGAGGCTAGCCCTGTGGGCATTGCCCACCGGCTTAGTGCTGTCCACAGCCTCCCTCAGCATGGCCTCCACCCGCAGATCCCACTATATAGGCCGACAGGGACTTCAGAGAGCTTGTGGATCTGAAGAGCAATTTCCCCTCACATAGCCCTGCTCCGGAGCCCAGATCAGCACCACATCCCGTGGTAGGGAGGCCTCGCCCACCTCTGCCTTCTATTAGGCATCACTAGAACTTGGAGGGAAAAGAAGGGGGGTGGGGGGTGGAATCTGAATATATATATATATATAAAATCTTGTGCTGATTTCCCATTTTTTCTCTTTTACTTTCTGTACTTTCTTCACTCCCTTCTTTCTTCCTCATTTTTCACTATTGCTATTACTTCTCTTCTGCCCCTTTCCTATAGGTATTCCTTCTATCTCTTTTTATTATCTTTTCTCACTCTCACTATTATAACTTCTCTTCTCTCCTCTTTTATAGCTTCTCCTTACTTCTCCCACTCCATTCTTTTTCTTTATCCTCCCCCAATTTTTCAAAAAAAATTTTTTTAATATTTTAAAATTTTTAACTTTTTCTTTTTTTAATACTAAATAACAACAAAGGTGGGTCTGCTAAGGGTACCCTGATAGACCAGGTCAAAGAAGCCAAGAGGCACTCACAGAGGCCTCATCCCCAACTCTAGTCGCTGAAATATCTCACCACAGCTGGTCACCAAGCCTACGGGGAACTTTGCCTACACAGCAGTCTGACACATCCTTAGAGAAGGTCAAAGGCAACCACCTGAGAGAATATTTAACAGTAACACAGATAAGGGACTCCTGGCCGCCTAGAAACATGGGGCCTATGAAAGGATTGAGGAAAAATCAACAGACCACATCACTCCCAACAAAAAAAACAGAGAGACAAAACATAGTAGCAGAGCTAACGTCTGTCATAGAAAAAACAGATACAGATGTCCCACAGAAGGAAATCTTCAGAAGTCTGCTTGCAGTAATAAAGGAGCTGAAGGAAGCAACCAAGAACAAGGATACAATAATAGAGGAGATGAAGTCCACAATAGAGGGGATGAAGTCCACAATAGAGGGGATGAAGTCCACCCACCAAAGGGAACTGCAGGAGCTAACATAGGAGGTAGCAGAAGCCACACAAAAGGTCACAGAATTTACGATTAGGCTTGAGGAGGCAGAGAACCATATCAGCGACCTCGAGGACACTCAAAGAGAACTAAGCAACCAAGAAAGACAGTCAGATAGGAAAATCAAAGAAACAGAAGATAGCTTGAGATCAATGACAGATGCTATGAAGAGGAATAATCTTCATATTATCGGTCTACCTGAACTCAACACAACATACAAGTCAACAACCAAGTTAGCAAAGGAATTCCTGGAATAAAACTTTCCCACCCTAGCAAGGGAGAACCTGGTACTCATACAGGAAGCAGAAAGGACCCCAGCTAAACTAGACCTCAAGAAGAACACGCCAAGACATATAATAGTAAAAATATCCAACTTCAAGGAAAAAGAGAAAATTTTATGAGCAGCAAGAGAAAGGAAGACA
>NW_022111315.1:2418668-2432695 GCF_000313985.2 Echinops telfairi | reverse complement strand
CATCAAGGGTTCATGAGGTTTGGGGGAGCAGGGAGGGAGGGAAAAATGAGGAGCTGATACCAAGGGTTCAAGTAGAAAGCAAATGTTTTGGGAATGATGAGGGCAACAAATGTACAAATGTGCTTGACATACAAGTGGTGGATGTATCGATTGTGATAAGAGTTGTAGAAGCCCCCAATAAAATGATTTTAAAAAAATATGTGTGATGTAAAAGATGTAAGCCTGTAGAATCTCACAGGGGCAATCTTAGAGAACTGCAATCCTCACAAAATCATAGATTCACATAGCTTAAGGGCTGGAATGAATTTAAGGGGGATCCAACTCAACTTCTTACCCAGTGTTTAAGCCTTCTCTGCATAATTTCTACCAGCTCTTCATCTTGACCCTATTTGCACACCATTTGTAATAAGAAGGTTACCCTCTACTCAGGCAGTAAGTTTTATGACTCATTTGGAATCTGACAAACCACTCTTATGTATTAAATTCAAATATGACTCCCTATACAACTACCATGGAGTCCTAATAGCTCAGTGGCTAAGAGATTGGTTGCTAAGTGAAAGCTACTACGTGCACCAAGGGAAAGATGTGTCAGTCTACTTGCATAAATATTTGAGCCTTGGAAACCCTATGAGGCAGTTCTACCCTAGGGTCACTATTAGTTGGAATCTACTCAATAGCAACAATGCTTTTGTTTTTTAATATCTAGCTACTGATTATTACTTCAATTCCTTGGGGGCACAAAACAGGCCATGCCCCTCAGAAATCTGAAGTACTTGAAGACTAAATGGCACTGGTTCCTCTGGCTGAGCTTCACTGAGCTCCAAGCCCCACTTCGATCTCCTCACTTCTCTGTAGATGTGCACTAGTGTAACCTCCGTGTATGAGGCCTAGAGCTGAATGGATATTTCTGAGGCTGTTCCCTATTTCTTTTTGTCTCTTTTCTTCTGTTTGTACCTTGATACATCCCAAGTTCACGGTAACTTTTGGGGTATCATCTTCTGCTAGGTTTCCTCTCACTCTTTAGAAGGGATTTCTGTGCTAAAGAGGTCAACTCATAACTTTGGTTATGTAAATTGACTCTGTCCCTGACTCAGCAGTTACGTGACCTTGGGTGAGTCCAACTATCTGAACTTATTTATTCATCTGAGAAATGAGGATAGTAAGGGTGCTTACCACACACAGTTACTATATGAAGTAAATGAAATAACGGACATAAAAGACCTGACATTAACTCTCTTTCCCCATCTTATTTCTCAGCCCTAAGGTTTAACTAAGGTCCAGGCGAATCCCCAGGCTTGTGTGTGAAAGAGAAGCCAATGAGTGGAGTAATAGGACAGTTGCCATATGACCCAGATTCCTGGGAACAGGTCTAATTTTAAATATCCTGCTCTGTGATCAGATCTTACATTAGACAGTCTTTCCTGCTACTTTAGCGTGAAATATAGGGTCACTTAGAGATGAGGATGACACAGCATGGATACTCTAGCTTAGACCAGCAGGTCTAAGATAGAAGAGCTTGAGTCTTCATCAGGAAATATTGTGTCTACCTTGGGTGGTGAAATTAGGCAATAATCAAATATAAGGAAAGTAGCAGAGATAGAAGAAAACCAAGGTTATTTGTTCAACAAGGACCCAACCAGGCTCCCTCTTCATGTATCTGATCTCCATTCGAGGATGGGCTGAGAGGCCAACATTATGCAATAGAGAAGGGAGGATGCTTCCTCCCAGTATGCTCATTAGGTGAAGTCTTGAAGGGCAGGTCAATGAGTAGGATGGTTTGTTCAGATCCTTCTTCCATCTGCCTTTGAGGACTCTGCTCCCTCCAACTGTCTCCCCTGTCTTCTCTTCTTGTACCACTTCCCCCTTATTGTTTAAGTACTCATTTCCATTTTGGGGTCGTCCCCCCCACTCTCTTCAACTCTGTGTCACATCACAGAGTATAAATTCTCTTCTATATTGCCTAAGGAAAAGGTTTCTTTTTTTTTTTTAAATAAAAGAGCTGTAGTCTGTGAATGAGTCTCTGTGACATTATCTATAACACGGAGACTTTGGATTGGGTGGTCTTTAAGGGTCCTTACAGCTGGAAAGCTTTATGATTTCAGTATGCATGTGTGTGCATCCTACAAAGTGTATATTTCTGTGTTTCTCTGAACTGTAGGACCCTCTCTCTCCACTCTCCTCTACTTCCCTCCCAAATTGCTCTCTCTTTAAGAAATTATGTCCTGACTTTAATTATTGCTTAGGACACTGTTCTTCAGTGAGCCCCTACTTGTTCTGGTGCTGTGTAGATCTCCCAAAATTTGCACTTAAAATTCCACCATGGCCTGAGGAAGGGGCCTCGGCTACCTACTGTGTTCCTCTGCTGCCACCTGTCGTTACTCAAGAGTGGCACTACTCTGTGGATTGTCTGGGACCACCAACATGAAAGAATTATGTAGTGTCCTGCCAAGCTTGATTTAAAGTTCATTCTGTAATCTGTCTTGCATCTCCTCTGGGTCTGTGTGATTTCCTTGCCTATGAAATGGATGGAGGTTGTCTTCAGCTCTGGCATAGATAAGTAAGGAGTGGAAGCCCAGGCATGCCTGCCTCCTTTGCATCCTATCCCTGACGTTGACTTGGTGGTTGACCTAGTGTAAATCTTACCTTCTTCTTAGGAGTCTGAAGTCTTTTGAAATGGATGTTGTCTATTTCAGACAGGCAGTATATGAATGAAAAGCTGGAAATGAACATACCTATTCGATTTACAAATCTTTGGCCAGTGTTCAACTCTACTTTTGCTGTCAAATGTTTCTATTAATTCATCCTCTTATTTACTTATTAATTCCAACAAGCAACTGGAAACTTTGGGAAATAGCACTCAACCGGCAATCAAGAATCCTACCTTCTCTTCTCAGGTCTGTTATTGGCTCCTCAACTGTGACATGAGGGGATAAGGCTCCACCAACATGTTGGGTGACAGAACAAGTACACAACCCCATTAAGAGACCGAGGATCTCCTGTCTCATACCTCCCAGACTCCTTAGATCATCAGATGGCCTTTTTAAAACTCACGAATAAGCAAGCCCTTGCTGAATTGCCCCTCCCTTTTCCTAGGGCTCTGATCTGGTGCCAACTGTCAGGTCACACCATGGTGTCACTAAGGTTCGTGTCATCCACTGATGGCACTCATGATGTTACTTCCCCTTGGACCTCCTCCCATACAGACCATACAAAATCCATAGTGATGTTATTATCAATTCAAATCCTAGGACAATATGTGATAGTATTGTACATTGATTAAGTGCAACATTTCTTAATTATATGAATTCTAATAACATTTTGTAAAATCTACATCGAATTATAGGATTAGTTACAATATTAGTAACTGTGCAGACACCTTTTTTATTTTCTTCTCCTCTTTATTTATATTTCACTCTTAAGAAGTTCCTCAAGTAGGTTCACAAATACTAATTACCACAATATTCTGTTATAAAACCAGAAAATTTGACAAAATCATTAGAGTAGAAAATCACAGAAGCAATGAAAATGAAAGTTTGTGCTTGTAGTACATGAAGCTGAAACCATGTGAGTTGAAGCATCCCTCTTTATTACTGGGTAATAATGACAATTCTGATCAGAGTACATTAGGAAGGTTACAAGCCTTGTAGGAGTATTGATAGATGCAAGCTAGGCTTACAAAAATTTTTATGTTGTTATAACTAGAGATATTTTTATTAAATAATATATTTCTATTGAAACACTGTTCAAAAATTTTATAGACCATCATTTTTGTGTCGCCCATTCTACCAGTGGCACTGACTGCAGTCTGCACTTTCCATACTCCCCTATTGAAACCACTGAAGTCACATTACGGCCACAAAGGACTTCATGTAATACAATCTGGTCCATAAGCTCAGCAGATTTTGACACCAATACCTCCTTTAGAAGTCTCTTGGAAATGCCAGCCCAATATTCCTTGTTGTTCTTAGGTGCCATTGAGTTGAGTTTGACCCATCATGACACTATGCACAACAGAACAAAACATTGCCCAGTTTCTGCGCTTTTGTCTTCTACAATTGTTCTTTTGCCTGAGCCCATTGTTGCAGCCACTGTGTCAATCTAGCTCTTTGAGGGCTTTCTTCTTTTTCACTGCCTCTCCACTTTATAAAGCATGATGTCCTTCTCCAGGGTCTGGTCTCTCCTGATAATATGTCCAAATTATTCAAGATGAAGTTTTGCCATCCTTGCCTCCAAAGAGCACTATGGTCATACTTCTTTCAAGACAAATTTGTTTGTCCTTTTAACAGTCCATGGTACTTTCAATGTTCTTGTGCAGCATCACAATTCAGGTGCAACAATTCTTATGTTTTCCTTATCCAATGTCCAACTTTTGCATGTATATAAGGCAATGGGAAATACCATGGCTTCGGTCAGACACACCTTAGTCCTCAAAGTAAGTAACATCCTTGCTTTTCGGTTAATACTCTTAGGAAGTCCTGTGCAGTAGATTTACCTAATGCAACACATCTTTTGAACTCTTGATTGCTACCTCCATGAGCATCACCACCTGAATTTCGAGAACATCTCAAAAACAGATTTGACATATTGAACACTAATAACAGAAGACCTGACGAGTTATGGGAGGACATCAAGATCATCATTCATGAAGAAAGCAAAAGATCATTAAAAAGACAGGAAATAAAAGATAAAGGTAGATGTTAGAGGAGACTCTGAAACTTGTTCTTCATTATTGAGTATCTATAGCAAAAATAAGAAAGGATAAAGTCAAAGAATTGAATAGAAAAATTTTAAAGGCAGCTCAAGAAAGCAAAGCCAAATATTAAAATGAAATGTGCAAAGACCTAGAACTAGAAAACCCAAAGGGAAGAACACACTCTGCAAATCTGAAACTGAAAGAAATCAAGAAAAATTCAAGGCTCAAGTTTCAATATTGAAAAATTCTATGGGCAAAATATTCAACGACGCAGGAATCATCAAAAGAAGATGGAACAAATATACAGAGACATTGTACCAAAACGTTGACATTCAACCATTTCAAGTGGTAGCAAATGAGCAAGAACCAGTGGTGCTGAAGGACAAAGTTCAAGCTGCACTATATGCCAGGGAATTTGGCATATGCCAGGGAATTTGGAAGACAGCTACTTGGTCAACTGAATGGAAGAGGTCCATATTTGTGCCTATTCCAAAGAAAGGTGACAAGAGCCTTCAGACACTCATTTGGGGCCAGGATTACCTGCTTAGAGCTGTTCTTAGTCAGATGCAGAATTCCAAACACCTCCTTGCCTTAGGTTTGAGGCCATTGCAATCGCTGCTGCACAGCAATTAATATCACAAACAAGAACTCCTTAGGGTTCAAAGATATCCAGCCTACGGACCTCCTGGCTCAAGCTCTTCTCCCAGAAATGCTTAGTTGAGGTCAGAGTCCTGAGGCTAGGTTTGGATTCTTCCAATTTGGCTGTAATTTCACTGGCAAGGTCCCATGCATGGAAGACAACCAGCTAGCAGCATACTGACCAAGAAGCTCTCTGGTGATTTCTGAGAGGTTCTCATCTTCCAACCTTTGCAAGCCCCCACCCCCAGCTACCCATAGTGCAGATCCTGCCCACATCTGCTGCTAGCCACCACATCTGCAATGGATTATAGGCCTGGCCTGGCTCAGCATGAGAGAGCTGGCCTGGCTCAGGTTCATCCCAGATGTTGGTTCCTCTGGAATGTGCCTTCTCTCTAACTGTTCAGCCTTTGCAAGATCCTGACCCCTTCCTCTTTGTCCGCCTCTGCTGCACTCCAGAAAACATGCTGGACACTTCCTTCTTTCCCAGAGCTTGTGCTGGAATTGCCACAGCTGGGACCAAGGCCAACACAGTGGAGACCGGTTCGTGGAGTAGTACATCTCAGCCCATCCCCCTTCTTTTATTTTCCCTGGGTCCAATCACTTGTGGGGGTGGGGAAGACAGAAAAGGAAATGCTGGAAAATTTACTAGAAGTGAAAATTTTAGCTCTGCAGTACAGGCTTCTCTTATCCCTGGCCCTTCCTGGGAATGTCATTAGCCTGCCTGTCCCACTGATGGAAGAAACAGCCCTTCTCTGGTGCATGCCATCTCTTCAGAGGCTGCCAAATGACAGTCTGGATGGGTAACATGGCTCCCTTGGATCTCAGCTGGCATCTCCATGCTTGGGCAGTTGCAACAGCCGCCAAAGTGGTAGTGTGGGCTCTAGTCTCTCCCACTTTAGGCTGTCTGAAAGATTTTAAGACACAAATTCTAGCCCCAGACTCTGCCTTTGAAACCTAGGTGTGCCACAGACTGGCTATGTGGACCTAGGTCAGTGTCTTTACCTCTCTGCACATTAAAATCCTCATACATAAGATTAAGACACCACCATCTGGCTGACATTTGTTGGGTACTAAGGGGCAGGCTCTGTTTTAAACACTTTACATGTCTTAGCTCAGAAAAACCCTATTAAAAAATATGACCTCTATTTTACAGATGATGAAACTGAACCATCAAAATGTTATATCACATGCTCAGTGTCACACAGGTAATATGTGATGGAACCAGGATTTTAACCCAGGGTGACTGACACCTGAACTTGTAGATTTGAATGATTCCATTAACTGAACATAATATAATCGGGATTATTATTTTAAAAATAATAATTGAATCAACTTCCCATTCTCTATTAGCTACTCATTTTGATTCTGACTCATAGCAATCCAATATAGGACAGAGCAAAAATGTTTCTTAGAGTTTCCAAGACTGTAAATATTCTCCCACAAAAAGGCTGGTGTATGTGAACCAACATCCCAATGGTTAAACTACTAGAGTTCCTTACTTCTCAAATTCTCCAGCAACACTTTTAAGGTCCTTCAGAATCTGATTCTAATCCAATGTCTTTTGCCCCTGCCCTGTTTTACTCTACCAATTTATATTACATCCCATTCACCCCCACGCGCGCGTGCTTTTAAAATTTACACGTGGGGCCCCTGTGCCTGTACACACTATGGTTCTATCTTCCTGGAGTTCCTTTTCCTGGCATACTTGCTCTTCTACTCATTCCTCAAGATTGGGACCGATCATCATCCTACAAACCTTTTCCAGATGGTTGACTCTTCATTTGTTTACCCGTAGTAATTTGTCTTTATATCTATTAACATGCCTTTTTACACTGTATCATAATGCACAAATTCCTTTTGGGGCCTCAGTAGATGGCATCTGAGGGTCCCTCTAGATTTATCTTCCTATGACCTTGATATCAGTCTAGTAGTAAGCTCTGGACTGAGTTTAATATCAGGCAACTGCTTGCAAAGAGTAAGTAGAAGAGAAGAAAAGAATAATCACCTTGGTATTACCTCTCTTTTTTTCCCTGCTAACATTTTTTTCTGTCAAGCCCTTCTATTCCCCTCAAATAGTATTTCCTGCCCTTGTGTGAGTGCTATAAATGTATTTCACATTCCACAACACTCCAGCTTCAGAAATGACTCCCTTCATAAAATCTAGTTAAGGATAGATCAACTGTTGTAGTTTGTTCTGAAGGGTATCCCAGTCAGGGATCTTGGCGGAGGGAGCTATGCTTTTTGTGCTTGTACATATTTATATAATGATTTTTTGTCTCTATTTGGAGGACCTGTGTTTACAAAGTTGGAAGCTCAACTTAGACCTCAGTATTAGAGTTCGTCCTTCTCACAGATATAAACTGGAGAAAGAACATCAGGCATTAGAGGGGTTTTAGAGTTTATCTGATCAGTTGCTACACCACTCTTGTTCCTCAGTTGTAAAAATGGGGAAGTAAGACTGCAAATTTGTCCATAGTTCCACAGATAATCGATCAGAGGCAGAATTGGAAGAGCTCTTTCCATTGCACCATCAAATCCTCAACTTCTGATATTTAGCCCCTTAGTCATACCTACCTGGTTTTGGTGATATTCAAAGATAGAACTTGAAAAATTCAAGTTCAGTCAAGGCTCTTTTAACCTCTTCAAATGGATTTCATTCAGAACATCTTCTGAAATTAGCTCCTTATCCATTCTAACCACTTCTTCAATCTGTCTCTTCAGCACTTATGCCTCCACAGCACAGTCAGTGCTAAGAGTGGACTTGCTCTTTCCTCTTAGACACAGCATGGGATATATATGTGGGTGGTGTCCCATCTTCCACAATTCTTTTTAATATGATTGAACTGTTGAATTTCATGACATGTGAATTATATGCCAATACAACTATTTTTAAAATAATGGAATGCCATTTGATGGACAAGTTGACTGACTAAATGATCCCTAGCTGATCGTGACTAATTGCCAGACAGATGGACTGCCTGGCTGTTTGACAAACCATCCTGCTATCTAATAGAGATTAATGGTTGGGAAGACTGATCAACTATGGAAAGTTCCCTGAGAAGCCAAAAATCCCAGCACAGTAAGCAGGGAAATAACACATATTGAGAATCCTTCAGCAAAACATTTACCAAAACACGTCCAGCAGCCTTTCACCAATGATAATAGGATGGAAATGGTGAGAGGGCAGTGGGAGAGATGGGTTAATGAAAACTACACGTGCCGCTGATACGCCTCATTGAGGGGATGCAGGCTGATATCTGAGCTGGCTCGTGGATCCAAGACATTTTTGGTGGGCATCTTGCAGAAAATCTAAAAGAAATCAAGAAAGCTGGGCACACAGGGCATCTTCCCCTGAGCACGCTGAGCCTCATCTGGGATTTTAAGAAGAGTATCCTCATCCTTCTCCCTGACATATCGTCCACCCAATTGACATTTAAAAATAATAGACTCCGTCTGGACTTTTACTGAGTAATGGGGCCTTCAGTAGGTTCACAGAATTTGGAGCTGGTTTCTATTAAATGTTTTGCAATTGAAGGACATTATGTTTCCCATCCAAGACTCTGTCATGTTTGGGGCCTGCTTTCTCATGTTTTCTAGGGTTGGTCATGGCATCCTTCAGTGTCTGTCTTACCACATCCCTGAGAAGGAGCCGAAATACATATCAGAGAAATAAGCGGAGTTTCCTTTCCTTCTTCCTTTGGAGCCTTCTCTAAAAAGGATTATTTGCTTACAGGAGAGAAAGCTCAGGCTCTGTAGATGAAGGCATTGGGTAACTCTCTGATAACTCCACAGCTCTCCACATTTTTTTCTTAAGAGAGCAGCGTGAGGGTGAAAGAGCAGTCCTTGAAATATGGGAATATGAAGGAGGGAGGAAATTTTGATTTCAGACTGGCTTGGTGCATGGTCGGTCATACATAATTGCAGTTATAACAAACATATTTGGAGATCAGAGTCGTGTGCAAAACAATGTGCTTAATGAGGGAATACAGAAAGCAAAGTAGCATTCCAGACAAGCAAAGTGTTGCACAGTAATGGATCCAATGAGAGGCCAGGCTGGTTGCCTCACTTCCTGCCCTGTGCCTACCCTACACACTCCTGGGATTTCCAACTTAACTTCCCCTGGCAAGGACCAGTTTTTATCCGGAGTCTAGGCAGAAGGAACAAGTAATGGTCAGAGTTTAGTGAGCAACAATGGAATGGTCCTGGACTGGTAATTAGGAGACTTGAGTTTTAAAAGTAACCCTGCTGTGAATCAGTTCTATAATGTTGATATGTTCATAGGATATTTCAGCTGAATATGAAAAAGACTTGATATTCTAGCCTGAGTTATCCTAAGGGAAGTAGTAACTCATATACTAGAGGTGTGCAAATAGAGCATTGCCTTGGCTCATCTTTTGAAATATTGTAGAAAGGTTCTGGCATAAAATAGGGAAGTGGGGACTCTTTCGCCCCACATTGTGGTTACATTACTCTGTGACTTTATGCAAATCACTGAAATGGTCTGATTCTTTAGTGACTTATCAGAAAAGAGAAACCAATGAAAAGCATTGCCCCACCACCTTCACAATGGTATTGAGAAGTTAAAGATAGATTGTGAGCAAGTGTTGAGAGGACTTAAGACCCATATCGATGATTCTTGGTATCATCCAGCTCCATTCAAATCAGATCCAAGTAGCTCCCAACTCAACAGCATAGATCTATCCCCTTCATGAATCAGCCTCCCCCAGAGAATACTGTCTACATTCCATTTTATCATCTCAAAACATTTTTTTTCATTACCAAATACTACGAGTGCAGCCAAGAGATCTATTAGGAAGGAAGTGTGATTGAAGAGGAAATGTTGGCCACAGTGATCATTCTACTTGGGTTAGATGCTGCTCATAAAATGATTTCGGTCTCTATTTTTACCTTTATCTGGAGCTCCATTTGCCTTGGAGAATGGAGCCTGGTTTTTCTAGGAATCTATTTCAGAGGGAAAGTCTTGAGGTAGCCACAGAGGGGTGAGCCCTATTCTGCCTAAAACGTCATTAACTCCTGTCTAAGACTCCTTCATCTTGACTTGGAGTTCCCTCTTCACCTGATACAAAGGCTTTATAGTCCCATTGCTTTTAGTGTAGCTACCAATAATCCAATATGTTTCTCTATTGATAATTCTGCATCAACTACAAGACTTGACTGTGAGCCTACGAAATAGGCCCAGCTGCCAAAGACTACTTCTAGCCATGCATTATAACCTCAATTTCAATCCACCATCACTAAGTAATTGTACCAACAGACATCATTCTAGTCAATTATGGAAGATACAGTAAGATGTCCACTAAATGTATAGCAATTTTGCTGGAAATCAACTGCCTAACCAAGGACATTTCTCAGAATCTTAGCATCAAAGTTGCACCACACGACTAGTTTTCAGTGATATGATGTGAACAAAACTGGTGTGTAATGCCCAGTCAGTGGGCATGAATCGCCTGACAGGATCCATCAACTGAGGCAGAGAAGAACCCTTCTCTTCAGGGGAGATCTAGGCTGCCCTGAGCAAGATGCAAAACGACAACCAGTTCATGGTATCCGAGGGCGTTATCTTCCTCATCTGAGGAGGGCCAAGCTGCACCCTGGGAAGTTTCTTCCATGCTTCCTCCCTGCCTGCCCCTGCCATTCTAGTGGCTGCCTTCCTCAGCTGAGGGACTGAAGAATGGGCACTACCAGCAACATTGGTCAGAGCTCAAGGGACTCTGTAGAAATGGGTACTAACCCTGCCACAGATGTCAAAGAGGAAGGTGGAAAAGAACTAAGACTAGTCACTGGATCTTCCTCTCCCCACTCCTCATGCATCCCCCAACCAACCATTGCTCCTGTCAGTAACACATGAGGGCTAAGTCTGAATGTGTGTAGTGGGGTGGGGGGGAGTGATGGGGTGGGGGTGGTCAGGGGAGCACCACTGGGACTGCTTTCTCCTCTCTGTGTGTAGATATTTGGGGGCTGATATTTCTTTCCAGAGCACTTTGGTCTAGAACTTGCTTTGGGTTGTTCTCTGCTGGTGGAGAGAAGCTTTGAGGCAAGCCATTGTGGCTGCTAGAGCTTTCTTTGAACCGGTTAAGATTAATAAGGATTTTTTTTACCCACATATCCCAAAAGTTGAATAAATCTAACTTTATAGAATATGCAAAAAAAAACCCAAACAAACTGATGTGTATTACTTACAACTTGAAATGGTTAAGTATTAAGTGTACTTTCTTTACACTCTCTTCTCCTTCCCTTACAAACTTTGGGACCTGTGTAGAAGATGGAAACATTACAACATGGATCAAAGTGGGGCCTCTGAATTATAGGAAGCAGAATATCCACACTTCCAGCCCACATTGGACTGTGATATGAGTTAGCGTTAAATTTTTAATACGCTAAAGAATATACCATGGAAGAATACAGCATGCTCATGGACAGGAACATGTAATTAACTTGTGAAAATGTCAATACTACCCAAAACTATCTATAGATATAATGCAATCCTGATTCAGATTCTAACATCATTCTTTAAAGAGATGGAAAAATAAATTACCAACTTCATATAGAAAGGAAAGATACCCTAAAGAAGAACAATGTAGGAAGCTTCATACTCTCCAATCTCAGAACCTATTTGAAAAGAAGAATGACATGGAACAGGCATTTTCTGACCTATCTACCTTTGCAAGGGGGAAAGAAAGAAATCATCATCAACATCAGTTGTCCAAGGCTGACACCTATGCATCTGAGGTCAGACATATCTCCATCCTCTAACGTTCTTAATTCTGACGCCAACCATCTTTCCCATCACACTCGAATTCTCAACTTGGTTTGATAATTCACTGCAATGGGTACACAAAACTCAAAGACATTTTTCATGATTCTGTGGTATATTGGGGAAGTTAAAAGGTTACACTTTAAGTGATAAATGCTGAGGATACAGTTGCTCATTCAGGAAAGTTTCCTCTGTCGTGCCTGCAGGAAGGCCTTTCTATGGCCCTCAGCCTTGTGGCCTGGCCTCATCCCTACTCTAGCCATGTTAAAAAAAAAAAAAAAAAGCTCTTTGGGGCTACCAAAAAGTGTTTAAATAGCATGTCATTCTACCATATGCCTCAGCCCAAAGGCACTCAGGTATAGCTCCATGGTTCAGCAAACTTAGTCCCCCAAAATAAGTGCCTGGAAGTACCACAGTCTGCAAGTCAAGCTCCTGCCCTAAAGCACTCAGTCTCGCTTGCTCCATGGTTTAGGAAGTCCACCACACTATCTCATGCTCTACCTTTTGGTTCTGCTGCTTCTATACCTTTGCCACTCCTTTGTTGTTCTTCTGGTGTCACAGCTGTCTTCTGGATCAAGAAATGTCAATGTGCAGGGATTGAGGTCCAACGGGCACACTTCACTCCTGTCCCCTCTCTTTCGTTGTTAATGAGGTTCCCCACTCTCTGTTTCCAAGAAGGCTCATTTTACATGCAATAGGGTACTACTCACAATCAATCCTATAAACACGCACTCGCAACTGAATCCTATCAGTATTGTCTCTCACCTTCATTTACCCCGAGCCACTAGGAAAAAAGTCAGTGTGGGGGAGTACCAAAGACTATAGCTGAAAGAGCCATATTAAATAATTCACTGCAATGCACTGCTATGTAGCCACAATAGTCAAAGCAGCCTGGTATGGATATAGGGACCAACACAATTGATCAATGGAACAGAATTGAGAATCCAGAAGTAAATACATCCCCTATGGACAGCTGATCTTCAAAAAAGATGACTTATTAAATAGGAGTCTCTTTAATATACATTGCTGATATTGTTAGATGCCATCAAAATGGTTCCAACCCATAGTGGCCCTATACACAATATAATGAAACACTGCAAGGTTCTGTACCTTCCTTTGAATTGTTCCTATGCCTGAGCCCTTTGTTGCAGTCATTGTGTCAATCCATCTTGATGAGAGCTCTCTTCTTTTTCATTGCTCCTCCACATTACCAAGCATGATGTCCTTTTCTGGGGACCGGTCTCTCCTGTCAGCATGCCCAAAATGTGTAAGATGAAGGAGTACTTTACCATACTTCTTCCATGACACATAAGTTTGTACTTCAGCAGTCCATGGTACTTTCAATATTCTTTTGCAGCACCACAATTCAAATACATTGATTTTTCTACAGTCTTCCTTATTCAATGTCCAACTTTCACATGCATATGATGAAGTGGAAAACACCATGGCATGGGTTAGGCACACCTTGCCCTCAAAGTATATGTTTGTCTGGGTAGACTAGAGAAACAAATCCATAGACACTCATATGTGTATAAGAAAGAGGTTTATATACAAGAGCAGTTGAATATTGAGAAAACATCCCAGGGCAGTCCAGATCAAGTGCATAAGTCAGATATTAGCCCATGTCCGATATTAGCCTACGTCTGATACCAATCTATAAAGTCCTCTTCAAACTCATGAAACACATGCAGTATGCCGAATTCAGGAAGAACACAGGCTAGTAGGTGGAAAGTATTGTGGATCCAGTGGTGGTAGAACCATCTCAGTGCTGGAAGGGGTCTCCATGTGGCTTCTCTAGTTCCCAGGGCACGGGGTCTATCAGCATAGTGCCATGTGTCTTGTCAGTGGAGCATCTCTCAGTAAATGAGTCTTGTCAGTGTAGACCTCCAAGGGAGTAAGCAGAGAGAGACAGTGTCTCCC
>NW_022111315.1:2415004-2417630 GCF_000313985.2 Echinops telfairi | reverse complement strand
GTGGGGTGACCTGGCTGACTGTTGGTGACCTGCCTTGCTGTTTGCTGCCTGTGCTGGGATAGCCTGAATCTCTCTACAGAGGACCACCTGTCAGCCCTCGAGACTCAAAGGACTGCCAGTGTCTCACAACTCTCTAGAGAACCCTGTCTAACACATTTTGGCTCAGTATAATCCAAACGTGTTAGAGATGTAAATTCCAATTGTGTGGCGAAGCCCAGGTCTTATAGGAACCTCCGCCCTTCAATTAATCCCACATGTGTTTATTGGCCAGGCTGGCACAATAAACTATCTCAGATCTTCTTTACATTAAATTGTTATCTATACTGAAGACTGCAATCTTTGATCTTCAACAGCAAGTGCTTTAAGTCCTCCTCACTTTCAGCAAGCAAGGTTGTGTCACCTGCATATCACAGATTGTTAATAAGGATTCCTCCAATCCTGGTGCCACATTCTTCTCCACATAAGCCATCTTATCTCATTATTAGCTCAGCAGGCAGAATGAAAAATACGGTGAGAAACACAGCCCTGACATACACCTTTCCTGATTTTAAGCCATACAGTATTAGCTTGTTCTGTTAGCAGAACTACTTCTTGATCCAAGTGCAAGTTCAGTGTAATTACAATGAAGTATCTTTGCATAGTCAATAAAACACAAGTAAACATCTTTCTGGTATTCTGTACCGTGTTAGTCCAGGTTCACTAGAGAAAAAAATCCAGAAACACTCATATGTGTGTAAGAGAGAGTTTTATATCAAAGAGTAATGGTATATTAAAAAAAAATCCCACCCCAGTCTAGATCAAGTCCATAAGTCTGATATTAGCCCATAAGTCTGACACGAGTCCAGAAATCCCTCTTTAGACTCAAGCTGCACATGCAATGATGCCAAATGCAGGAAGATCACAGACCAGTGGTGGATCCACAGGGAGGAAGAACAGAGTTCCCAGAATCCTCAGGAAAAGGCCATGCCCACACAGAGGCATCATTGGCTATGACATGATTGACAGGCTAGATTCCACCCCTTTGTTCAAGTTGACCAGAGATTATCTAACTATCACAGACCACCCCTTGTCAACTTGATACGTTTACACAACTCTTTAGCCATATATAATTTTTAAACAAAACAATAATAAAATCATATCTGTACCTACCAGGATAAAACTAAAATGCACACAGTTCAATATGTGCCAGCTTCATTTAAGCATAATATTCTAAAAGTGAACAAAGCAACAATATTCTATGCCTAAAAATTGCAGTTAAGTGAACACCTACACCTTGATCCTATAATCTTATGAATCTATTCCCCAACTTATGAAAGTTTGTAAGCCAGCCACTTCATTCATTTATCTGCCCAATTTTATATACTGCCCATTTATAACAGCCCAGTGCTCTGAGCAAACAAGCATGTTTTTTCATGTGAAGAATCTTCTTTTCAGTTGGAATCTTGTGAGTCGGCATCCATTAGAAAAGTCAAATCAGAACATAAAGTCAGCAGCAAAATGCACCAATTCACAGGCTCAAAAATATTTTCTTCATCTTGTTTGGTTCTGGTCAACTCATTGTGGGTCACCTCACTTAGCCTCACCAGGGTGCCCATTGGTCATCCTCACCTTTAGACCATTGAAAACATCACATATTCTCAAAAACCTTAGCCCCCTTGGGCTGGGTCATGAACTTCAGACCAGCCAACCCACTCTTGTTCTTCCTCTAGTCACTGTGAACCATATCCATGGGTGTCAGTGGCCAGAGTCAAACCATCTCTATTGCTACTATTCTCCCACTTCCACTCAACAAGTGGATCCAGGAGGTCGCCTAATGTGTTTTAAAGTTGCCTGAAGGCTCTCTTTAATTTTCAGTCCTAGAGAGGAGAGTTCCTTCATGGCTCCAAATTTTTCCAGTTTCAAGAGCAAACCTCCAGTTCAAAATTTTAAAAGACCAAAATGGCTCTTCTTACCCCACTCCTACCCCAGTGCCAACAGCTCTCTCAACAGGTTTTTTCTTTCAAATATACGTGTCCGAGCACTCAAGGCACTGGGTGGAGCTGACCATTTCTAAGTATTCTTTGTAGGGATTTCTTTCTTTTTTTTTTGGGGGGCGGTTCTTCCTAACCTCTTTTACAGATCCAATTTGATGTCTGAGACAGTGGGATTGCAAACTCTCTATTCATACTTTACAATAATAATTTCTATCACACATTATATCAACAACAATATAATCCTAGTTCAGTCAGATCCTAAACACATTCTTAACATAGTCACATTCAATCCTTATCTAAACTATCCCATTCATATGCAATATGGCTTTAGGCCTCTGGTGGCATCAAGCCAGGGATGGGCCTTCTGTCAGCCATTTTGACTAAGCAGCATGACCTCAGGGAATTTCAAAGGTAAATTTTGTTCCCTGACCTCAAATTTTACATTTATCATATTCATTTTTGCCATTTCAGTTAAGAATAACCAGAGACAAATTATAGGAATCACAACTTTCACTTCCCATGTCCTTTCCATAAAATAACCCAGTAAACTGCATGGCCATGTCTGACCCCCAGCTAGCCAAAGAAGAAAAACTGTGATAAGGCTGAGGTCAAACAAGTTTCCACTGTCCATCTACATGATTTGTTTCTCTAGT
>NW_022111315.1:2412102-2414483 GCF_000313985.2 Echinops telfairi | reverse complement strand
AAAAAACCAACTACCACAACCCATATATCTCCCCAGTCAGAAAAACTAACTCAAAATGGATAAAATACCTAAATTTAAATCCCAGAGCTATTATGATCATCAATGAGCTAATTGGAATAAATTTAAGAGCCCTATTTAAGGGCATACATAAGCACATATTATACTAAGTATAATAAAGGTAGCCCACACAGTGGAAGACAAAATAGATGAATGGAACATGTTGAAAATAAATCACATGCATATGAAAAACTTCATGAAAAGAGTAAAACAAGAGTTCACAGAGTGGGAATTTTTTTACTAATGACATAATGGGCAATGTTCTAATTATCTACATTTATAGAGCTCTACAACAGCTCAAGGAGAAAGTAGCAAATGGTCCTATTAAGAAGTGAGCAAACATGAAGAGACAGTTCACTAAAAATGACACTCAAATGGCTACCAGACCCATGAAAAATGTTCCTGATTTTTAGCCATCTGGGAGATGTAAATTAAAACTACAATGGTATCCCAACTTATACCCACTATAATAGCCCATTTCAAAAAACCATAATACAGCAAATGCTTTAGAAGATGTGAAAAGAATGGAACTTGTATACACTGTTGGTGGAGTTATAAATATATGCACTCATGGCAGAAAGTAATATGGTGCTACTAAAACAATTGGAAATGGAAATAGCATACAATCCAACAATAGCACCATCAGGCATACAGCACCCCCCCACACACACACACACACAAATAAGAAAGAGACAGAACACAAGTGGATATATGCTCTCCCATGTTTATCACAGCACAGTTCATGATAGCAAGAAACTGGAAGCAACCCTAATGCTCAACAGTAGAATAATGGATAAGGAAACTCTAGTACATACACACAATGAAATACTATGAATCCCTAAAAAGTGATGAAAGCATGAAACACTCTGTAACACGGAAGGACCTGTTAACCATTATACTGAGTGAAGTCAGTCAATCATAAAAGGGGAAAAAAACACTGCATAAGCCCTTTACTATAAGGAAAAACACCAAATAATTTTAGAGACTAATTCCCAAACAAAGGAAGGGTGAGCCTACCTTCTGTCCAAGAACCGTACATCACTCCCCTTATATGCACATATTAAGAACCACTTCGAAAGATGAGACCTCACATCAGCTGCTGTCACTACTTCAAGAATGGGGAAAGGGTGAAAACCATCCACTTGATGCCACACAACATTGAGACGAGGTTGCACCAGACCCATTGACACTCCACAGGAATGAGAAGGGAACCCTACAAGAAAATCAAGTTAAGATCAGAGGAGATGAGCATATATATATAGATGTCAGAGGAACATTTATATTTCTTTTGTTGGGCTAATGGGGAGAAACAATTTCATATTGGGAAGGGATGCTCAGAAATAATGATAGAAAACCCAAGGAGAGAATAAACCCTTTACTATGTTCCTGAATAGACACTTTTGAATTAGTTTTTCTACCAAACCCTATGGAAAACACCATTTGCTGTGCACTATCAGCTTAGATTCTGTCCTTTTGGAGAATATGGCATCACCCATAGGCCACACCAGAAGGATTCGATGTGGAAACCCCACTGTGTGAACTTGGTCTACCTCAAAATTACCTATAACCTTTGGATTTAAGACTGAAATTCTCTGGTGTGAGAAGAAAAAAAAATGATGGCCACCCAACACTGTGGAATTGTTAGTTGTTGGATCTTAGTTAAGATCTCAGGCCTAGCAGGCATCCAATGATAGGGGATCTAGAACTACCATACATTTCCTATCTTGATACTCTCTTTGCATTATTATGACATATAGATCTGATAGGAAAGGATCTTCTCTTGTAAATGAATGTTAATAGAAAACTTTTCCGTAACACCAACCCTAATAGTCAATGTACACAGAGCTCAATCATTTGAAAATTTCAATCTTTACAAAGCAACAACCCATGGATTGTGGCTCAGAGCTTGGCTATACTTGAATATTCTCCTTTTCTAAACAGTATGTTAAAGTCTGTGCAGATTAAAGTACCAATTGGGACTTCCAGGAAGATGGTGACGGAGTGAAACATACCAGACGGACTCCACAGAATCCAGCCTAGGAGAGTTGCTTAGAGGGAATTTTAACACAACTAGAACGTAGGAGGAGCATCATAAAGATAAGTAGGCACAGACCAACGGGGTTTTGAGGGGCTTGGGGCTTTTGGATTACCTCAGTGGAAGCCGGCCCGGTGCTTGACCTTGGCCCCGCCACTGTCTCTGCCAGAGCCGGGATCATTTGGAGCCCGTAGGGGAATTTGGGTTCAACACAGCCACAGTTTACCCCCGCCAGCCTCAGGGCAGGAACTGGACCATTGCGGCTCCACAGGCGAGGATCTGGGTTCAG
>NW_022111315.1:2394025-2395276 GCF_000313985.2 Echinops telfairi | reverse complement strand
CTAATTACAGTTGAGAGATGTGAATAGCCTGGGTATCAGACAGATTATAATAAATTTGATTATGGTGGATTGAACTCTGTTATGATACCTAGTCATTTGATTTCCCTCTCAAAATATCCTAAATTTGTTCTATGTTAAATGATTGTTTATTTCTCCATGAAGGTTTTTCTTTTTGGTTTATTTTGACACTGCTTGTATATGTACATATATATGATTTTTGGTTTTTGGTTCTTTTTTGTTATGCTTCCCAGTTCATGAAGCACAGAATGATGGATGTATAGAGACAATAATTGATGTAATAGCTGATTGAAGATAGAGTGTGGGGTTTAAGGTAAATTGTGATTATGGTGATATATATACAACTCTTTTAAAATATGACTTACCTGTGTAAGTGCATTATATATGAATTTGGTAGTTACATAATCTGTTGTTAATTTGAGATTTAAGAGTGAAGGGGTGGAGTTTAGCCTGTCAATCAAGTCTCAGCTTGATGACCTCCTTTGGAGGTGCTAAGGAGATAAATAGCTTGCTGGAGGTGGGACACAGACCCACTCCTTGTGAGACAGTCCTGGAGACAACACACATAGAGCTACACTAGATCTCTGGAGTTGAAGGAGCCATACGTAGACCCCTGCCAGTGCTGAGATGCTTCCACTGCCGCTGGATCCACAAGACTTTCCACCAACTGGCCTGTGATCTTTCTGCATTCAGTGTCATTGGATGTGTTGCATGAGTCTGAAGAGGAATTTACAGATAGGTATCAGACATATGGGCTAATATCAGACTTATGGACTTAATCTGGACTGGGCTGGGATGCTTTCTCAATATTCAATTGCTCTTGTATATAAACCTTTTTATTATACACATGTGAGTGTCTATTAATTTGTTGCTCTAGTCTACCCAGACTAACACAGTGAGTTATAGCTCAATAAAACTTTTGGAGAAAAAGAATATAGAAAAGGACAATACTACCATACTCATTTTATAAAGCAATTAAATTCCTGATACCTAACTCAGACAAAGACATCTCCAGAATTGTTAATTATACAATATCCTTTTTTTTTTTTTACTTTCTTTTACAGAACTTTATTTTTTTTCCAAACCATTTTACTGGGAGCTAATACAGATATCATATCACTTCATTGTTCAATTACATCAAGCAATATTGTACAATTGTTACCACAATTGATTTAAAAACATTCCCTTCCTTCTTGAACTCTGCGATATCAGCTTCCCAACTTACTTTTTTTT
>NW_022111315.1:2391400-2392724 GCF_000313985.2 Echinops telfairi | reverse complement strand
AGCCAAAGATGACAATTACAAAAGCCGAATATTGTGAAGAGAAAAATAACAGCTAAAATTATGATCACCTAATTTGTAGAAGACTGTGGAGGAAAGTGGGAACCCAAAACCTATCTGCAAAGTATCTAGTCAGACTGAGTTGCTGGTAGATCTGCTCTAGCCAAAGGTAAGAGTCCTGAACAGCCTTATTATCAGGCAGAGACCACTGTAATCTTGATTATTAATCTTGGCCAGTTGCCTTCCCTGTAGACACAACCTGAATTTGTACTGAGTACAAGTATCTCTTAGTTGTTCCATAACAGAAATTGCTTCCCTGGCTTTTTGAAAGTTGATGGGGGTCTTTTCCTTCTTACACATTATTTATATTTTTGTCGCTATACTAATATGATCTTATCCTTACCACCTTAGTGAGATTTTTTAAATTGTTTTCTGTTGGGTAGTCCAACTGTGAAGCACAAGAGAAGTGGATGCAAAATGATCGTAACTAGGAAAAGGGATTATAGGGAATGTTTGTGGGAGGAAGGTCAATGGGGAGGAAAAGAGGTTCTTGGGAGTACGTAATGAAGGCAGGAGGGGGAGGGAGCACTAGAACTGATTGTGATTGTACAACTCATTTTAAAGGTGATTTATCCATGAGGTGGGGGTTGGGGGGGATGTTCTAAGATTGTTGTGGTAGTGATTTTACAATTTCCCTTGGTATGATTGAACTATTCAATGATATGATATGTCAATTATGTGACAATAAAACTTTAAGGGGGCGGAAAGACAATAAACACCTTTGTTATAAATGTACCACAGACCCTATAAAGAGCCCAGTGTCTGGATCTAAGAGATCCTGAGCCCTTAGTTCAACAATAATTCCCTCTAATATTTAACCTATAAAACCCGAGAAGGAAAAGGATCCCTTCAGAATTCCACCTTTGGTAAAGAGGTAGCTGAAAATTTTAGTTCTCAATTGAGTCATAAGCCTTTCACCCTATTTGAACTCAAGCAGCTTAAAAGCAACCTAGATAGTTATTCAAATAATCTAAAACATTGCATAGGTACCTTTCAGCATCCTACCCTGGCTATTATTTGGCCTAAAAGAACGTAATAATAGTTCTAGAGCAAACAATATCAGGTTTTTGTGTGTTTGTTTTTTAAGTGAGTACTAAAAAAGCTTTAAAAATATTTATTTACTTTGCAGATGGCTTGCATGTAATAAAGGATAAGTATCCAGAAATAGTGGTGCCCTCAACTGATCCCACTTAAGATTATACTAATTCCACTGACAAGTGGGCATAAAAACATTTTCTAGTATGCAGCAAAAATGAAGTAAAGTCAG
>NW_022111315.1:2384137-2390348 GCF_000313985.2 Echinops telfairi | reverse complement strand
GATCCTACATATGTAAGCCCCTATAAAGTTATTTTCTCATAACAGAGCCAGTTGTAAATGCCAAAGTGTCCTCAATAGAGTAATAAGTCATACAATTAGCCCAATGACAAGAGATATTTTGTCAATATGGGTTTACCCAGACCCAAGAGACAACCGCCCACCTTGTGCCTTTCTGAAGATCTAGTTCTCATAAAACTTAGAAAAATGGGTCCCTTAAATCCCAGCTCCAATCAGCCTAGAAGGGTCCTTTCTCAGAAATTTTATCTACCCTTTCTGCCATTAAAAGTTCTAGGAGGGTAATGGGGGTGGGGGGACTAAGGGGCAACTGATCACAATGATTTACATGTATTCCCCCTTCCAGGGGGACAAACAGCAGAAAAGTGGGTGAAAGGATACAGCAGCCAGTGTAGCACATGAAAAAAAAGAATAATTTATAAATTATAAAGGGGACATGCGCGATAGAGGGGAGCTGATGCCAGGGGTTCAAGTAGAAAGAAAATGTTTTGGAAAAGATGATGACAACATATGTACAGATGTGTTTGACACAATGGATAAATATATATGGATTGTGATAAGAGCTGTAAGAGCCCCCAGTAAAATAAAGTACTAGGACAAAGGCTGGAGATCCACCATTCACAGGTAAAGCTATGAAAACCATTGGAACTGGCCACTTCAAACTGAAATCAAATAAAACAAAATAAATGCACATGTGAACCATTAGAGGGCCTTAAAATGGTGTTTGATCTGCACTCTAAGACAGATAAGTACTCTGCATAAAACCTTATCTCAAATCCACAATATTCTTTAAGTTTTAAATGCTATCACACAGTTCTTGTATTTAAAGTAAGCTTTTACAGTATGCTTATCAATCCAGTGTTAAAAATGCCTCCCAAATTTTCCTTTGAAATCTTCCAGTGTAAGAATAACCCAATAGGCATTGCCATCCTGTATCTCTCGCCCTAGCCTACCTAAATTAGTTACCTGCTTTGTCTCTTTAAGAAGCCAACAGATTACAAATGATACTGAACCAAGATTGCCATTCCCAGTATCACCATTATCTAAACCATCTCAAATTCATTCATGATGGACCTCTAAGTGAATGACAGCCCTTCCCAAGAGAACAGGAAGGATATGGACCCCAAACCCCCTCTTCTGCCCATATGTAAGTCGGGAGTTGCCATAATGACTAACTGAATCCAGTATCCATCAGTAATTTGGATCCCTACTCCTTCAGTAAAGGAGAAAACTTAGGAATAAAAGGGTTGTCTCCACCAAGTACCTATGCTAAACAAAAGTTGGCTGGCCACACCACCTGCCTGATAAAAATAGAAATAGGTAAACCCTATCAACTGATCCCTGACCTTTCTGTGAGCAACTTGTCAGGTGAAACCTACCAGTCCTATTTGATTTGCATGAAACAGTGGGCTCACACAGCTCACTGAATACAATAATTTTTAATGCAGCCTGTGCCATAGTTCAGTTGCATAGCACTCACCACCCCCAAAGCTAAGTGAAAGTAAAAAAGGCCAAATAAAACTTTAAAAAATACTTTAGCCAAGTTGGGTTAAAAAACCAAGGCTACCTGGACTAAAATGTTATTTTTGGCTCTACTTAAAAGCAAGTGTACCTTTTTAGCACATGTATTCTCCCCTTTTAAAATCATGTTTGGCAAACCTCTCCCACGTGTGCCTAGTCTTTCCAAGATATCAGCAAAATACAATGATACTCTCTTTTCTCAACTGGTGGCGGCCCTGCAAAAAGTTCTGTCCAAGGTCTCTCAAGAGGTTAAAGACTGTAACCCCTTAACCTTAACCACTCTCTGGCATTCTTTTCAGCCTGGTGACTTTGTCTTCATGAAAAAAAGAAATTAGGAAAAAGAGGCGCTGCAGCCCTCATGGACAGTCCATTGGCAAGTAATTCTTATAACCTGTGTTCTTGTCAAATATGCAGTCCAAGCAGCATAAGTCCACTACACATGAATCAAACCATCCAGCGCATCCATATTAACTGCTGTTCCTGGCCATGAAGCACTCCACCTCAAACTCCTGTGAACACCTGAACTTCCATGTCATGCTTCTCCTGTTATGGATCCTCACAATAACTGACTCTGGCCACTTTAGCTCTTCCTATCGCTTTTTCTTCATGGTCTATCCCGCAGAAAATTAAATAGCTGAAGTCACCTGGGCCCCCTGTCAGGCTGCACTCCATCCTTATCATTTCCTATCCGAAGTTAGCTGAAGAAAGCTGGTTGTGTTTGCAAGCCAAGCCTCCTTAATATGTACAAATAGCAGTGCAGCAACCCATCCAAACAAGCTCTACCCATAGTTCTAACAGTTTGAACCCCAATATAACCTTAGGAAACGTGTTTGGAAATGTCACCTGCTTTTTATAAACTGTAGCTGGAAAACCCTGGTCTAACATACTTGCCTTCCCAATACAGTTTTAAGTAACATTTTATTTTATATTGCCCACAACCCACACACACTAAAACTTGGTTTGCCTGTAATGATGATCTAAAGCACTGTGTCTGGAGCTGAAATGCAAGACAGCTGTATTTCAGTGCAATGTTGCCCAAAATACATGTGTTAAAATGTCAAACAGCCCTCAATCTCCTAGAAAGGTCAACACTAGATGCTTTAGGCACACTCAACACCTGCCTGTGATGTGCAACAACTCTCATCCTCCCTTATCTTCTTGAGTTAAATGTAGCTGGGTCCACAGCTTTAGGAACTGCTACCTTGGTCAAACGTAACACTGAAATACACCTTCTCTCTAAAACCATAAATGCAGATAAAAACAACTTGCATCTTATTGTAGAATTACCAAATCAACAGCTTAACTCCCGGTCTGAAGTAATATTACAAAGTCACCAGGATCTAAGTATACTTTTTGTCCCAAAGCAGCTTTGGTGCAGTCCTTAAAGAAAGCTGTTTTTATACAAACAATTCTGGCATTACCACTGATACATTATAAAAGATCAAAGAAAATATAAAGTTAAGACAGAGAAACATAAAAGCTAATCAGTCTAGTTATCAATCACTTTTTAACTGAAACCCGTGGCTAACTTCTCTACTAACAGGAATACCTGGGCTCCTTTTCTATAATTATGGGAGTAGAAAGACTCATCTTTTTCCCAAGGAGCAGATGCTGGCTTTGAACTGCTGACCTTGTGGTTAGCAGCTCAATGTGAAACCACTATGCCAGCAGGGATCTTGCTTTTTCTATAATTATATTACTGCTTTTGTTTGTAACTGCATTTTTAAGTTTGTAAAATCACGAATCAACTCTGTAAAACCATTAATTGTTAAACAGTCTTTTGAGCCAGTGAGCCAAGTAGAACCAGTTTTTTTTAAACAAAGTAAGCTTGCTAAATGATTTTAGAAGTAACAAACAGGAGTGGAGAATGTAGTAACCTACCAAAATTAACCCCAATGTAATCATAATGTAGTAGTTAACTTAGATGTAGTGAATTTAACAATGTAACCATACTGTATTAATTATCCTGACTGTAGTCATTTTGTATTGACCCACGTGTGGCCGCCTTGTAACTACTGAAATTCCTTTAATAACTTCTGCAACTACTGACCTCTTGCCATTATTGAAATTGCTGGTGTTGCTTGTAAATCCCCATTTTATTTTTTAAAGTTCTCATTTTTCCATATATCATGTTGTCACCTGACCATGTGCTTGTATATTCCACAGTACAAAAATGCCCTTATTCAAGCATTCGGGGTTGAGAGTAAATTAGTCTCTAGCCACCCATTGACCACTGGCTAATAAAGGCTTATTGACTTTAATTAAAGTTGTGGACGGGTTATCTGATTTCGTTCTAGGATTACCTTTCAGTTTAAGATATGCTGGATGTTTTCTTTTCTGGTTCTCTAATGCTTGGTATTTGCACATTTCTTTTTAATACTTGTCCTCGAGTTGCCCTTGGGATTTTCTGTTCAGTTCTTTTACTTTAACATTGCTTCATTTGCCTTATCTACTCTAGGACCAATAACAAGCTTCAGAGTCTCTTCTGATATCCAATTTTATGTTCTATTTCTTATCTTATATGCTCTTTTGTTTTCTTCATAAATGTTCTTCTTGTCATCCCAAAGTTCATCAGGTTTTCTGTCATTAATAGTTAATGTGATAAATCTATTCTTGAGATGCTTTCAATTCAGATAAGATATATTTAAGGTCATATTTTGACCCTAGGTAATTTGTTTTCATTTTATTGAGCTTCAACCTGGACTCACATATTAGTAATTGATGATCTGTTCCACAGTTGGCCCATGGGCTTGTTTTAACTGCTAATATTGAGCTTCTCCATCACCTCTTCTCACAGATGGAGTCCATTTTATTTCTAGGTATTGAATCTGGAGAACTCTACTTATAGAGTCACCATTTGTGTTGTTGAAAAGGGTATTAAAAGAAACTTCCAGGAAGATGGCGACTGAGTAACACATACCAGAGGGCCTCCTCAGAAATCAGCCTAGGAGAGTTACTAAGAGGGAAATTCAACACTGCTGGATCCCAGGAGGAGCATCATAAAGATAAGCAGGCACAGATCCACAAAGTTTTGTGGGGTTGGAGGCTTTGGGCTAACCACAGTGGAGGCTGGCTAGGATTTGACGTTAGGCCTGCCACTGTCTCAGCCAGAGCCTGGACCATTTGAAGCCAGCGCAGGGGATTTATCTCAAGACAGGCACAGCTTGCCACCACCTCGAAGCAGGGATTAAACCCTTGTAGCCCCATGGGTAAGGATTGGGGCTCAGCTATATTGTTACTCCTGTTTCCCTCTCTTCTCTCTATACACCCAAAGTCTCAGCAGGCTTAGTATTTTTTCCCTATTTGTCCCTTCCCTGTTCTCTGACACGTAATTTTACCAACCTCCAGATCACTCCCCTTAGCCTAGAGCATCTACGCCTGCTCTTCACCCACTTAGGCGAGCTCCACCCTGTGCAGCGTAGCCCAAGTCTGGGGAAAGCCTTCCCCGCCCTCCACCAAGGGATATTCCGCCCAGCTTCTTCCTGGGAATTCCTGCCTGTGTAGCTGGGGAAGCTCCTAATTGTCCTCTGTGGGCCCACGTGACTGAGTAAACTTCATTCGGTGTACCTTAGTGCCTCACATGGCATAAGGCAGCTCGGTCAACACTCGCCAACATTTCAAGCTGCTGCAGTAACCTCTGCCCAACCCCTGCAGTGATCTACCTGATCAGGGCTACTCCGCCCACCATTTGTGGTGTTCTACACCAAAGCAGGCAACCCACCAGCCTTCTGGGACACTCCCCTTGAGAGTGAAGCCACAGGAGGATAAAGTGGTAGGCTAATTCCATAATGAAATTAGCTGCAAAAAGTTTGAAGAAGTATTCCTACAAGTCTCCTAGAAAGAGCCAGTGCTCTTCAATTCCCTATAAAATGGCACCTGGCTCCTCTAAAACAATGCAATGCAAACAGAAATCAGCAATCAGCCCCAATGACCTCAACGAAAAAACAGGAGAAACAAAAGTCAATGGCAGAAGATGTGCTGAACCAAGCAATGTGAATATCAGAAATTGATCTGCCACAGAAATAAGTTTTCAGAATGCTGCTTGGAGTCATACAGGATATGAGGGAAACAATAGCAAAAAAGGATGAAATGATAGAGGAGATAAAGTCCACACACCAAAGGGAAATACAAGAGCTTGGGGAGGAGATAATATAAAAAACCAGTAGCAGACTCACGGACCTCGAGAATCGAATGGAGGAAGTAGAGACCCGCACCAATGACTTGGAGGACAGCCAAGCAGAATTTAACAGATGCAAACAAAAATCTAATAAGATCATCAGAAAAGCTGAAGAAAATCTAAGGTTATGTCTGATGCTATGAAGAGGAACCACATCAGAATAATTGGATGACCTGAGGAAGACACAACAAAGAAGCCATCTGCAACAATAGTGAGAGAATTCTGGAGGAAAACTTCCCCAGCTTAATGAATGGAAACAAGGCAACCATTCAGGAGGCTCTAAGAACACCAGCTAAACTGAATCCCAAGAAGAAGTCACCAAGGATCATAATAGTTAAACTATCCCACTTTGAGGAAAAGGAGAAAATCAGGAGAGCAGCTAGGGAAAAACAAGGATTCACATATAAAAGTTCCCAAATGAGAATATGCTCAGACCTATCAGCAGAAACTGAAGAAGAGGAGAGAGTGGAGTAACATATTCCAAAAATTAAAGGAAAA
>NW_022111315.1:2363466-2379974 GCF_000313985.2 Echinops telfairi | reverse complement strand
ATGAGGAGCTGATGCCAGGGGCTTAAGTGGAGAGCAAATGTTTTGAGAATGATGAGGGCAATGAATGTACAGATGTGCTTTACACAATTGATCTATGTATGGGTTGTGATAAGAGTTGTATGAGCCCCTAATAAAATGATTTTAAAAATAATATAATAAAATAAAATAACTCGGCTTATAGACGAGTATTTATGGTAAGCAGAAAGAGTTTGCGGCTGACTGGAACTGAATTTTCCCCCAGCCGAACTCCTGTATCACTTGCATCTCTTTCCTGCACAGCACTGCTTACTCTGAGGCACTGTATACTGTCACAGGTAAATATCCCAGCGACTCCTCAGTTGCTGCAAATTATTATCTAATTATCTATTGTTACACACGCTTTTTAGTTTTCACTGAACTTGGTCTAACTCATGCTGACACCATAATTGATGAGCAAAGTTGCTTCATACACCTGTGTAATCTTTCAGAAGCAGATTACCAGGTTTATCTTCCAAGGAACCTCTGGGTGGATTTGAACCACCAATCTGTTGGCTAATAGTTGAACACCTAACTGTTAGTGCTACTTAGGGACTCCTTAACTGCTTACTTTCAAATAAATTACTTAACCACAGAGACGTTGAATTACAGGGTGCCTTGAGGTGCTCCCTGAGATTGTGGCTCATTTCCTTATACTTGATGATCTCTCATACCAAAGAAGGGACTTGACTAAAATCAATCCTGGTCACCATTAAGAGATAGAACATGATACTATGCTCTCCAGCTTATTTCAATATTACTGCACAGGTACCCAGAATAGTTGGTCTAATAAGAATGCTGAATTTAAATATGAAAATATAAGATGACAGTTTCTGAAAATGTGACAGTCCAGATCACACAAGGGATCAGAAATATTCAGACCGGATTCTCTTTTCCCCTGACTTCTCCTTTTCCACCCAAAACCCAGTGAAAATATTTGGGTCATGAACTTGTGAAATCTTCAAACACATAAGAATTAATTGCCTTAGTTCTCTATTTTAACAGATGATAGCTTCCTCTGTAGCTCACTGTAGTTGCACCTGTCTCTCTTTTTGTAGACATCATAATCCAATTACACCTGGAAGCAGACACATAATATGAATATTTAAGCTTATTTTAAACAAAATTATAGTTGTTAATTGCCACAATGTACATCACAAGCATAAAATTGCAGCAGTTGTTAGCAGCTTGGCTTCTTCTTAGTTTAACAGTGGACCCAAATGCATAGCAATACTTAGCAGTCACCAATTCATTTGCACAGTTTTGGACTGAGTTTATCCAGAGAGGTGCTGCCCATCTGCTTGTACATTTCTGTCCATAGATGGCCCCAGCTGACAACACCTAGGAACCAGGTAAGCCACCATTCAATACTGGCTCTCTCCTATTTAAGCTAATTCTGGATCATTTTCAGGATTTGGGCAAAGTGGAGAAATTTAATTCCTGGTTATTTCAACAAGACACTGATTTAAACAATTCCACTCTTGTCCTTTGTGCTTGTATCTAATTTCCACACAAGGTTGAGCATGAACTTCAGCTTGCTGCATGAATTTCTCCACACTCCACAAGTTCAGGCTTTACATATAATAAAAATAATCATTTCCAGGCTTTATGAATGTATGGTGCATGGGAATGGGAATAGTAATAGGGATAGCATACTTTGTGTGGGCTCTTGGATCCTGGAATTGAGCCCCCATGATTAACTTTAGCTAATGATTTTGTCTTCTAGCAAATTGTAGTGGAGGATGGTTACAGGAACACAGTATGAGAACTATTTTAAAGTCTACCATCTTGAGAAGGCAAAAATCATTTCCACTCCTGAGAATATCTGGAAGGCTCCAGCATAAAATAGATGCACTGGCATCATCATCCAGAAGGAAAAACAATATTTGCACCTGGAAACACTTCTGAATGAATTCGTTTTTACGTTAAATGGTAATTTTTCTCATCTCCTCTTTCTATAACACGATCTAGTGTTCGTTAATGGAAGTGTCTTGTTAAGGATTATGCAAGACTTTCAGGAGTGGCTGGAGGGGAGTCTCCTTTCCTCCAAGTCACATTTTCAACTTGTTCTGCAGATATTCATATCTTGAAAAATTAGTCGCTGAATGTTAAAAATGAAATCATATTATTTTATTTCTGTGGCATTTCTTTTTTAAAGAAATTTTATTACCACATAATCCAGTCATCATACCATTTAATATGTCAGTCATATTAAATGTACTAATTGTGGTACAATTAGTACCACAATCAGTTTTAAAATCTTTTCTTCTTTCATGTAAACCTTTATATTAGCTCCCCATTATCCCTACATCTCCCGGGCTGTAGCCCCAAGGAAAGCTTAATCTTGTTATTGTTCCTATAGGGTCACCCATTTTGCATTTCATATACCAAAAAACATATGAAAAGACATAGCAGAGAGTCAAGCAGGCTACCAGAATAACATAATAAAAGAGATAAGCCCCAGTTGGAAAAAAAAAGGGAAAAATATTAAAAACTGAATCAAGCTCAAAGTGTGTCAAAAGGGAAATCAAAGGATAGTATTTTAAAAATTCAAGTCATATTTTTTATTTTAACCTACTAAATCATCTCTACAATACTCTGTCTGATTACTAGGCTATTTCCACCATTCATTATTTTTTGTAGACAAATTGTAGACAAATATGACAGGGAAGAAGGAACTTAGAAACTAGTCAAGCTTGCCAAATATTTGGCAACGTTCAAAAAGAACATGTGCCCTTTTCTGTTTCAGGACCGGGATTGTATAGCACTTTGTAAGTGTGAAATCAGAATAAATCCTGAACTAAAGGAGATGCCCTGATCCCGGACTCATTGTGGATGCTATTGGCATGAGAAATAATGCTTTCCTCCCCAAGCTGTAGATAATTTTGACAAACTTGACTTCTGGCCATTATATGAGGAAGAAGGCTCAATTCAGTTTTCAATTCCTCCCAGAAACCTAGGAAAATTAACTCCCCAAAAATGAGCACACAAAGTCACCCTGAACTCCTTCACCATATGCTGCTACTACACTAGAGTGTTTCCAAAAGTATAATGAGTTACCAGACTCCTCATGCCCTGATAAAAAAATATGGCACAGTCTTCTGGCAAACTAGTGGCAGTGGTGAGATACAGCTAGTTCACATCAGTTTGACAGAACCAGTACCTAGATTTTTGTTGAGTTCAGCGAACTGGTTGTTAAAATGGCATTTGTAATCAGGGTTCTCCTTAAGGTGGGTAGCTAGGCAGTCGCCTAATGTGTAAATCACAAATTGGCATTCTTCTTTTTTCAAAACAATTTTATTGGGAGCTACTACAGATATCTTATCATTCCATAGTTTAACCACATCAAGCAGCTTTGCAAAATTGTTACCACAATCAGTTACAAAATATTCTTCTTTTTTCTTGAACTCCTTGGTATCAACTCCCTTTCACCCTACCTCCCCGCCAACTAAACCTTCCACAAACCCTTATTCTATTTGCTATCTCCATAGGTTCATTAATCCTGGATTTCATATACTAAAAACAGAACAACATATAAAAAATTCAAGATGGTCCCCTCCGATGAGAAAAAACATCTGAGGTAAACCTCAATATAAACAAACAAAAACCAACAAAAAAAGTTGAAAACCAGATCAAACAACCATAAGATACCACCTAACACTCATAACCATCGACCAATTAAAAAAATTGCTGGAGAGGGTGTGTAGAGATTGGAACTCATACACTGCTGGTGGGCTTGCATATATGAATAACCACTGTGGAAAGTGATATGGTGATCTTAAAACATATGGCAATAGAAATACTATATGATCCAGCAATATCATTACTGGTTATATACCTTAAGGAAATAAGACACAGATCACCAATAGACATATGGTCCCCATGTTGATTTCAGCATAGTTCAAAATAGCAAGAAGTTTTAAACAGCCTAAATTCCCATCAGCAGAAGATTGGATTAAAAACTCTGGTATATATATGCAATGGAATAGTATGTATCCCTAAAAAACAATGATGAAACCATGAAATATCCCATGACATGAAAGACATTATGCTGAGTAGAGTTAGTCAATCACAATAGGACAGATACTACATGACTCTACTGCTGTAGGAACAAGCAGCAGAGTGGGGACAAGTTCAGGCTTGTCGGGAATCCAGTCTGCTGGCCAGCTGGTCCAGACAGCCTGGTAGAGAGCCTGACCAGTCCCTACTGACATGAAGCAATAAGAGTAGGTTCTAATTTCTTGATGGAAAACATTCAAGAAAGGTAATGAGATGACATAAACAAAACTCTAAAGTACAAAAAATCCCAAGGAATAGTTATGAGGAAGCTTGAAAAAGTTCATGAAAAAAAAAAATGGAATAGAAAGATCATAGAAATTTTCCATGAACTTTTTGATAGTTACTTAACATACACCCAGCAAAAGTGTTCCTCAAATATGAAGGCAAAACTAGAACATTTCCTGATAAATGGAAATTAAAGTAATTTGTTTAAAAAAAAAAACAGAAAAATCTTTAGGATTATTAAGAGGAATTTCTTTGGACAGAAAACCCAAAACATCAGACAACAATCTGTGTTTAACATACATGACAAATCACTCAGAAACCAGCACAGATGAAAAACTATCCAAAATAAAATATACTTACAAGCCTGAAAATAGGGAACCAGAGATGCCAATTTACCAATGAAGACAAAGTTAAAACGGAATAAATAGGCCAATCACAGAAATTCCAAATGGAGAACAAGTCGGGATGAGACAAGATAGAAAACACTGTTTTGAATTAGAGAACAAGATAATGCATTACAGGGTAAGCACAAAGAAAATGAATAGACATCATAAAAATAAAAAACCAAGAAATTAATAAAGTATTAATAAGTGCAAAAACAATAGTAACTAAAGAAACTATAAGAAAATCCGGAAACAAAATAAGCTCAGCAATGTAAATAATGCATAACAAAGAAATCAGGAGCACCACAAAAAATAAACACCCCACAAATGATAACAATAAATTCATAACTATCACTAATTCACTGAATAGAAATAAATTGGATGCTTCATTCAATAGAAGCAAAATGGATAAGAAACATTTCCTAACAATATGCTGTCTACAAGAGACACAGTTTAAACATAAGACAAACATAAACTAAGAATCAAAGGAGGGGGAAATATATCAAATGAAGGACAATCAACAGTAGTGTTGTCTACTTATCAGGGGCGAATTGATAATCATTAGCCCAAGCACAAAATTTTATCTACCCTTCCTTGTTTCTCAATTGAACAAACGGATTTTGGCAACTAAGCTTATCCCACACACAGCATTGGCATTTACTGATTCTTCCAAATCTCACTATGGTTACACAATAAAAACCCAAGAAAATCCTGATGTCTGAGATCTGTGGCTCTGTACAGCATGGAGAATTATTAGTCCTTTTGGAGATTTTGCGTGATTATCCTAACCCTGTCAATGTTTTTTCTGATAGCCAGTATGCTGTCAATGTTCTTCTTAATCTTCCATTTGCTGTCATTAAGCCTATCCCAGATGTTCTCCATGGCACGATGACCTCCATGCAATTGTTATTGGAACAGAGAAATCACCCTATTTATGTGCAGCATATTCGCTCCCATTAAATGTTGCCTGGTCCCTTATCCATGGGCAATCAGCAGATTGGTGAACTGGTGGGTGTTTACTCCTTGGAATTAGCTTGCCGTATGCACACTCAGTTCCACAATTTGGCTGAGTCCTTGTATCGTCTATTCCCAGAGTTATCTAAAACAACATGTAAACATTTGGTTCGTACTTGGTCTGCTTGCAGACCATTACTCCCATGGGCGTAAATCCCTGTGGCCTCCGCCCTAATGCCCTTTGGCAAATGGATGTAACGCATATTCCCCGATTTGGCCATTTGAAATTTGTACGTGTTATTATATGTTTTATTCATATATTTTTGCTACAGCCTTTTCTATAGAAAATGCAGCAGCAGTGATTCCTGCAGTCAAAACTGCCATGCTTGTGATGGGCATGCCCTATACTATAAAAACTGATAATGGGCCGGCTTACGCTAGCTCCTCTTTTGCTGCATTTTGCTCTTCTTGGAGCATTTCTCATACTACAGATAGTCTGTATAATCCACAAGGACAATCTATTGTTGAGCGTGCTCCTGCAGCTCTTAAAAAAACAATTGGAAAGGGGGGACCCCGTAGGGGGGAAAAGGCCACAAGAGAAGTTAACAGAGGCATTATTTACACTGAATTTTTAAAAATTTAACAAAAAACGCCTTTCCCCAGTTACAAGCATTGGTGCTCAATGTTACCAGGAACAATTCCATTACCTTTGGTCAAATGGAAGGATAGGCGACCAATCAATGGAAGGGTCCTGATCCCATGCAAACCCAAGGAAGAGGTTTTGCTTGTGTCTTTCCAGAAGGAGCAGAAAAGCCCGTTTGGGTGCCTGGCTGGTTGGTGTGACCCTACACAGATGGATCCTCTGCACAGGCCAATGGAGAATCTGTCGCTGAGTGAGGATGAGCCTGACGAAGGAAGGCCACGGTCAACAGATCCCCAAACACTGGGAGGAGGACTGCAGCGTCCATCCAGATGTCGTCGTCGCAGAGGCCCTAGCCAAGAACCGCCAGTAATGTGGGGGGCACTAAAGGCCCTAGTGACTCAAGCTCAAGTGATATCTCCTGAGGGACAGCAAACTGGACCATATGCCTTATTTTTGTTAATGTGTGCCATTATTACTGCCAGTTCACAAGTTCATGCCTCGCCCCTCCAATGGACGGCAGTACGAAATCCCCCAGTTCTTGTCTCAGTTACCTGGGGGTTCAGGTTACCAGTGACCTTTTCTACCAATGGCACCATGGGAGAGAATATGTTTGTCCCTTTGAACAACAGTTATTGGGCATCTTTTGTGGGCATGTTTCCTTTGTCAAATGACTCAGTTGATTTTTATTTATGGGGTTCCAACTTAAATGTGTCTGATTGCCCTGGACAATTTGTTGTGCTCGGTGATGTACAAACAGGCGATTTTGCCCCTCATGAAAAACATTGGTGCAACCCAGTGAATGGAACTATGGTGGGCATCAATGGAACTTTTACCCTGTTTCCCAGGACTGGTTTAACAGAACTGACTATCGTCAAAAAATAGCAGAACCAGAAATTGTGTACTGTTGTGAAGGCTGGGGTTTTTGTGACTGTCCGCAGTATCAGGGATGTTTGTCTACATCTTCTCCCCACAAGATGGGCCCATACATCCATTTTGGGGGCCATTATTTTGGTTTTAATCATACTGCCATCCGTATGCCTTCTTTTTTTAGCGGCCGCAATCCAGCTGACCAAGACACTGGTTGGAAACCTTTTTCAGATTGGGTACTACCATTCTTGTGTGGTTCCTTTTCTTGCTTAGATTATAGGCCTTTTGTTACTATCCAGGGTGGTGTCTTTTGTAGTCTCAATTACTCTGGCATTCATTGCCATACGCAGTGTCGTATAGGCACAGCACTGGGTGCAACGCAAGCACTCTGCACCCCCCGCTGGGTACACATGTTATGAAAAAGGAAATTATTTTGAAAAAACAGTTCGGGTTCATAATACCACTGAAGATTTTTGGCCCAACGTCTCATACTTTGGATACCCTTGTGTAAAACCTCCATTTTTTATGCTTAGCTGGTTCCCACATACTCTCAGCATGATCAGAACTTTCCTTTTTTCACTGAATTGTTCATTGCTTAATTGTCCAATTGGCTCTTGTTGGAATCCTCGTTATGGTTCAGTAGCCGCCCTAGTTCATTTTCCATCATTGTTATAGTTCCCTGTGAATGCTACTGAAGGGTGGCAAGGAGATTTAAAGTTAAGACAAACATATTCTTTAATGCATCATAATAAAAGAGCTCTTGGAATCTCGGTAGAAATTGCGGCCATAAGTGTGGCTGTAGCAGCAGCTGCGGCCACAAACACCACGGTTGTGGCTTTCCGACAGTCAATATAAACTGCACATACTATAAACAATTTATCTAGTAGTACAGTCCAAGCTCTGTCCACTCAGTATCATGTAAATATCCTGTTACAAGCGGGTTAACTTCATTACAACATCAAATTGGGCTTGTTTCTGAAGATATAGATAATTTGTGACAGTTGATACATGTAACCTGTGACACACGGTATTCAGCTATATGTTTGACCCAATACCAAACTCATTTGAATTTAACACAGGCCTTAATTGTTCAACAACAGTATTTGTATCTAACATGGAATCAAACTTTTATTGATATTTTTCAACAAATATCTGAAGAAATTGTTTGTGTAAAGCAAACAAGAGTGGATATTTTAAATATAGAAATTACCTTGAATTCCCTTTTTTCTGATGTGTGCATTAAATTGTTATCATGGTTTTCTCCCAGTAGTCTTATTATATATGTGGGCTTTGCAATGTGCTTAATTTTCTGTATATTACTGTGGAAATGTTTCTTGCACTTACGAGCCAGAATGCCTATGAGTAATGAGTAAAGCATTAGCAGTGGATTTATTAAGCCTTGAACTAAAGGAAAAGGAGGAACCTGTGGGGGTAATGGCTGTGGAGTTAGAATGTATAAAAGAGGAACAGCGTAGAAAGCACAGAATGTTGCTCAGCCTTCTCGAGCGGGCCTGAGAAGCAGCAAACCATTTCTCTGTACAAGGGCTCCCAGCACATCAGTGAGATAAAATGGCTCCGAGAACTAGCACGCTCTGGAAGCTTCCGCATTCTTCTGCATGCGCTAGCCCCTGGCCAACGCCTGCTGCCTCTTCCTCATTAGTGCAATTTCATAACCGTATAAGGATAAATTTTAGAACAAGGAAGTAAGTAAGTGCAGTAACATTTGATTGGCTTATGTGCCCTATATAAGCTGCTGAAAGACAATAAAATAGATCTTCGCCATCAGAGCCTGGTCTCTGGAGTCTGTGTACACACACATAGGTTGGTGACTCCGTCTCCCTCACTCCCCTGCGTGCCGGACTTGTTCCCACACAATATGAGTGACAATATTAATTTCTGACAAAATTAACCTTGAGCCAAAACACAATATGAGAGTCGAGGAAAGATTGATTAAATAATTGACCATAATAGCCATGATAATTATCTAAATAAATAGCACCCAATGATAGAGTCTTACTATATATTGATCAAACTTTAACAGAATTGAAGAGAGAAATAGACAACTGCACAATTGTTATAGTAGACATCAATATACCACTTTCAATAAAGGACAAAACTAGAAACAAAAGACACAAAATAGTAAAGATACAAAAAAGTAAAGGTACAGAAAAACTGAACACAATCAACTTCTCTTCACAGACATATATTCAGAACCTTCCACCAAACAATAGCATAATATACAAGGTTTTTTCACCACACATGGAACATTCTCCAGAATAAACAGTGTATTAAGCCACAATTCAAGCCTCAATATATAAACTTCAAAATACTAAACAGCAATTTATCAACTCATGATGTTAAAAGTTAGAAAATTGGAAATAGAATATCCAGGAGAAAAATCAAATACATGGAAGTAGAATAACACCCTACTTTAAACTATTGTGTAGTAGATAAAAATGTTTAAGTCTTTGAATCCAGTTAAAATGAGAACACAACATCCAAAATATTTGGGACATAGCAAAAGAAGTGCTCAAAGAGTACTTGATAGCAATAAATGCATAACTCAAAGAACAAGAAAGAACCAAAACCAACGTCTTAACCCAATATCACTGAAAGATAGAAAAAGAACAAGAAAATAAGCCTGCAGTCACTATATGAAGAAAAAAAACACACAATTTAAACAAATAAATGAAACAGGAAACAAAGACAACAGGAAAAATCAACAAACTCGAAATTGTTTCTTTGAAAGGATTAATAAAGTTGGAAAACCACTAACAAAGAAAAGAAGATATAAATAACAACAGAATCAACTGAAATAAAAAAATAATAAGAGAATATTATTAAATATTATACCCAACAAATTTGAAACCAAGAAGAAAATGACTACTTTTTAGAAACACTCTACCTACCTAAACTAGCACAGACTGTTAGATCATTTGAATTAATAACTAGCTGAATGATTGAATTGATCATCTTTTGTTAAAGATGATATTGAAATAGAGTATTAAAAAGATTCCAACAACAAAATTCTTCACTCAGATCACTTCACTGGTGAATTCCACCAAACATGCAGAGAAGAGCTGATATTCACTCTATTCAAACTATTCCAGAATATAGAAATGATGTATTACTAATAAATTCATTTTATAAACTATTCCAGAATATGGAAATGATGTATTACGAATGAATTCATTTTATAAAGCAAAGAAAACCCTAATATCAAATCCAGGTAATGACTAAAGTAGACAAGTAATCATTAAATAGAAATTTATAGATTAACATCCCTCATGAAGAGACACAAAAGTTCTCAGCAAAATCTTAGTGAGAAAATCAAAGAGTATATCAAAAATAATAAAAAATCAAAACCAAGTGGAATTCACATCAGGCATCCTAGGATGGTTCAGCATTAGAGACACAATCAATAATAAAACAAAAAGTTCACATGATCATATCAGTCAGCACAGGAAAGGCATCTAATAAAATTCCATTCCTGCTAAGAAACGCTCAACCAAATAGAAGCTAAAGGGAAATTCCTCAAAATAATTAAGGTTATATACATATAACCAATAGCTACCATTATTCTCAACAAAGAGATACTGAAAGTATTACCCTGCCAAATAGTAACTAGACAAGAATTCTCTTTATTAACACTCTCCCTATTCAGTACTGTGTTGCAATCTTTGCAAAGCAGTAAGGCAAGAAAAAGAAATGAAATGCATCCAAATTGGCAAGAAAAGAAGGACAAGTACCTCTACTTACAGATTATATGATTTTGTATGTAAAAATTCTGAAACACTCAACAAGAAATTACTAGAACTAATTGAAAGACTCAGCAAAGTGGGTGCAAGACCATCATAATAAAATGAGCCAGATTCTTTACCACTAACAAAGAGAACTCTGAAAAGGAAAAAGGGAAATAATGCTATCTACAATAATCACCCCCCAAATGAAATATTTATGAATATGGTTACCAGATAACAAGCATGAAAGACCTACTAAACAACTACCAGAGGGGTTCCACTAGGAGGGATAGCCTGCACTGGCTAATAACAAGAAAACTGAAGAAATTTGACTAAAATTCAAAGTAGACCCATGTTTCTTAGGGGAGCAGAGCAGCAACACCTGCTAACAGATGCCCCTTTATCATTGACCAGTAGCATGAACCACTTCTATGAGCCCCTCTTCCACACCACAGGCAATTTGTCCCAGCTTCCGAAGCAACAGAGTCACCTAAACAGGTTAACTCGCTGGCCTCTATTGGCACATGTGGATAGCAGACTTATTCAATACCTGTGCTCTCCCACACCTGTGCCCTCCCACTTCTTCATTGAGGCACACATATACACATAACAATAACACCAAAGGACCAGGACTTCCTACCCAAAAGGTGGTTTCATTAATTATTTTATTTTTAAAATTTTTTTCTATTTTAAAACTTTTCTTTTTGTCCTAGTTCTCCATTATTTCCTCTTTCAGTGTCTTTTTTCTGGTGTGACCCTAACATCCTGAGAATAAACATTCCCCTCAGGGAAAAACAGGCAGGCTAGTAGATTCTGGCATACTCATCGAACAAGGGTTTTTTACTCCCCTGGAGTGAGCATACATACCCACAATCACACTGTGAAAACAAGAGAAATTCAGTACCCACACCCAAGCCATAATTGTCTTTTTTGTCTCTTTTATTATCTGCACAAAACCTATTAATTCTTTATTTATTAGTTTCAATACTTTTATTGGGGGCTCTTACATCTCTTATCAAAATCCATACATTCATCCTTTGTGTCATGCACATTTGTACATATGCTGCCATCATCCTTTTCAAAGCATTCTCTTGCTATTTGAGCCCTTGATATCAGCTCCTCATTTCCCCCCTCCCACCCCTGCCCACTTTTCCTCATGAACCCTTGATAAGTTATAGATTATTACTTTCATATATTACTGTGGGAAACAGAAGGATTTCTCTCAAGTTGTCTCCCCCAAATATATGCCAGACTTACCTGCTTGAGAATGAATATACACTTGGAGCCTCCGAAGATTTAAAGGTGATAAAATACTAGGGGCAGTGGATTCCAAGACCCAAAGCGAGGCTATTGAGCAATCCCAGGAAGCTCCCTTGCTTTCAAAGGTAGGGAAAACAGAGAAACAATACCAGCAAAGTAGTGAGAAGCCCCTGTGCTATGAAAACTTAAATCTGGTGAGAAGAAGGCAGAATGAGTTTCAGGCAGATGAGAAGATTTTAGGTGTAGCTGAGAAGGTGAAGTTTGAATCAGGAGATAGCAGAGTGGAACCATCTGCCCCGCCAGAATATAGCACAGAGAATCACAATACTATCAAGCAAGTCAGTGCTGGAGGATAGGAGGTTAGATCCAAAGAAGTGCAAATAGAGAGATTTAAACTAGAAAGTGAGGCTCAGAAAGTGAGAAGCAAAGAGTTAGGGAACAGAAAAGCACCTTTGCTTTCACGGGTGGAGAAGAGTATAGCTCAAGAAGCAGATTTAGAATTCAATAAGACACAAGTAAACAGCTTTCAAGGATTCTTTGCTTTCAGCCAAGATCCATCTGGTATCAGTAATATTCCTTGTCCCACATCCTCTTCTGAATCCTGCCTGAATTTCTGGCAGCTCTGTCAGTCTACTTCTTACAACCATTGTTGGATGATCTTCAGCAAAGTTTTACTTGCATGTGTTATTAATGATATTGTATTAGAATTTGAGCATTCTGTTGGGTCATTTTTCTTTGGAATGGATACAAATATGGATCTTTTCCACTCAGTTGATGAATAGCTATCTTCCTAATGTTTTTTTTTTTCTTTTGCATAGATGGGCAATGCTTGCAGTGCTTCATTGCCTTCCTGAAACATTTTCATTGGTATTCCATGAATTCCTGGAGCCATATTTTTCGCTAATGCTTTTAGTGCAGCTTGGATTTCTTTCAGTAGCACTGGATCTTCAACTGCTACCTCTTGAAATGATTGAACGTCAGCTAGTTCTTTTTGTTACAATGACTTTGCATTCATTTACATCTTTCAACATTTCAACTGGAGGCTTGACTTTTAAAAATTCTTTCAGGTTAAGATATGCTGAGTGTGTTCTTCCTTTTTGTTTTATAACTCTAGGTCTTTGCTTATTTCATTGTAATACTTTGACTTCTTGAGCTTCCTTTTGAAATTTTCTCTTCAGCTGTTTTACTTCCATTTGCTTTACCTATTATATTATTAAGAGCAAGTTTCAGAGTCGCTTCTGAAATCCACTTTGAGCTTTTCTCTTTTGATTGGCTTTTAAATAAACTTTTGCTTTCTTTATCTATGATGTTCTTGATATCATCCTATAGCTCCTCAGTCTTATGCCATTAGTGTTCAATGCGGTATATCTGTTCTTGAGATGTTCTTAAAATTCACATGGCTCAAGGTCATATTTTCAGTCTCAGAGGATTGTTTTAATTTTCTTCAGCTTCAACCTGAACTTATACATGAGCAATTGATGGTATCTCCCACACTTAGCACTGGGGCTTGTTTTAACCACTGATATTGCGCTTATCCATTGTTTATTTTCATTGATGTTGCCAATTTCATTTTTGTGCATTCCATCTGCAGAACTCCACATGTATAGTCTCATTTTGTATTGCTGAAAATGGTATTTGCAATGAAGAAGTCTTTGATGTTCATTGCTATTACCAAAGCCATATCTTCCAACTACTGTTCGTTCCTCTTTGTTCTAAACTTCTGCATTCAATAATTATCAGTGCATCTTGGTTGCATGTTTTATCAATTTCAGAATTAAAATATTGGTAACATTCTTCAATTTCTTCATCACTAGCTTTAGTGGCTGGTATTCACATTTTAATAATAATTGCATTGACTGGATTTCCATGTATGTGCATAGTTATCCTATCACAGACAACATTGTACTTCAAGATAATTCTTGAAATGTTCTTTTTGATGATGAATGTGACACCATTCTTATTGTATCTGCCATTCCAGGTATAGTAAACTATATCATTTTCTGATTTTAAATGGCCAATACCAGTCCATTTCAGTCTAGGATATCGAGCTTTATGCATGTTATTTCATTTTGACAATTTCTAATTTTCCTAGATTCATACTTCGTACATTCCAAGTTCCAATTATTCATAGATGCTCCCAACGTTTTCTTCTCATTTTGAGTCTTGCCCCATTAGTGAATGAAAGTCCCGAAGGCATTAGTCACTCCATGTTACTATGGTAGGCTCTACTTTGAAAAGGCAGTTCTTCTTCAGTCATAATATGAGTGCCTTCCAACCAGAGGGGCTTAGCTGGCACGATCTCTGACAATGTTCTTCAGCAATTCATGAGGGTTTCAGTATCTGACAAGATTTCAATGCTATCCATATAGTTTTCATTGGCTAATTCTACTAAAGTGGATAGCCTATTTCATCTTCATAGTCTGTTCTGAGTCTGGAAACTGATGAAACCTTTTCACTTTAGGTGACCCTGTTGGTATTTGAAAAATCAGTGACATAGCTTCCAGAATCACATGAGCCTTGAAAACACTATGTTGAGTGAAATAAGTCACATATAGAAGGAAAAAATAGAACAATCCTACTTATATGAAATATCTAAAATATACAAATGAATTGAGATAAAAGTTTGTTAGTGATTACCAGGAATTTGTGATAATGGGTAAAGGAAAGTTATTGCTTAAGGGCTACTGAGTTTGTTTGTGATGATGAAAGTTTTTTGAAAATAGGTAGGGGTGTGGTAGTTACATAATCTGGTGGAATCTGGCCTGTCAATCAAGATATAACCAATGAGGTATCTGTGTAGGCATGGACTTCTCCTGAGAATTCTGGGAACTCCTGTATTTTCCTCCTTGGAAGCGGGAGACACTCTCTCTCTTGACTCACACCCTGGGATACATCCCTGTGGAGAAGACGCATGGAGAGGGGCTGATGGAGCCAGACCCCTGAAGCTGGAGAAACCACGTGGAGACCCCTGCCAGCACTGAGATGCTTCCACCATCACTGGAACAAGACTTTCCACCCACTGGTCTATGATTGTCCGGCATTCGGCGTCATTGCATGCGTTTCATGAGTCTGAAGAGAACTTTATAGAATGGCATTGGGCATATGGGCTAGTATCTGACTTAAGGACCTGAACTGGACTGGGTAGGGATGCTTTCTTATTGTACAATTACCCTTTATATAAAAGTCTCTCTTATACACATGTGCGTTTTTATGTATTTGTTTCTCTAGTCAACCCAGACTAACACAAGGAGTAACAGTTGTGCAACATGATGAATGTAATCAAATTACCAAATTGAATATTTGAATTATGGTGAAATGAAAAATATGTTGTTCTTATTGTGTGTGTGCATATGTATATATAATAAAAGGAAATCTTATTCCCACCATTAGCAACTATTCTGAATTCCTCATTCTCCAAATCTAAGGTAACCACTAATTGATTTTCTATCTCTACAAGTTTTACAATTCCAAATATTCATATAAATGGCACAATAGGTTACACATTGGGCTGCTAACTCCAAGATCAGACTTTCTATTCCCATAATGATTTGCAGCATTGAAAACACAAAGGGGCAATTCTACTCTTTCCTATAGACTTGTTCTGAGTCAAAGTTGACTCAATGCTACTAAGCTTTTTTGGGGGTTGGGGGTGGGCATGTAAGCCTTTTGTAATTGGCTCCTCTCACTTGTAGGATTATAAAGAGACATTTCCCCAGCTTTGTCTCCCCCAAAGACATGCCTTTTTGCCAACATATGGTGGGAGGTAGATGCTTAGAAACATCCTCCCTGAAGGCAGTCAGTTGCCAGTGACCATTAGCTTGGTCCATGTAGGTGGGGTTTACACCCTACTGTTAATGGTTTCTATGGCGATCCAGAGAACAGATAAAACCAGCTCAGTATCATCCAAATTTAGGCTGCCATCTTAAATCTAGGATCCGCCCTTCTTGTCATATGTGTGCCCCCAATCCCTCCTCTTTCTATTGCGTGTATATTACTAGATTGTCCCCCTCTCATTGCTGTATAACCTATAGTGCAACCCCTTCCTGTGACATATGTCTTTACCTGTAATTAGGGGCTTGCACTCCCCCCCAAAGGTATATAGACCAGGGTTAGCAATAAAGAACTCTCTCTGGCTCCCCTCTTGACCTCTCCTCGGTTCACCCTCTCCTCTACCTTCCTTGCTTCCCTGTTCCCTTTCCCCTTGTCCTCCTTCCCTTACCCCTCTCTCCACGTGGACCACCAAGCAGGGCTGAGGTGAACGTGCTACCATTAAATGTGTCTGACTCCATTATTTCAATATCTTTTATCTCTCATGCTCTCTATGACTTTAATATGATATTTATATATCTCAACTGTACAATT
>NW_022111315.1:2349213-2356342 GCF_000313985.2 Echinops telfairi | reverse complement strand
GTATTTCTCTTTGGTGTATTGCCTTTATCTCCTCTATCATTTCATCCTTGTTCCGTATTGTTTCCCTCATATCCTGCATGCCTCCAAGTAACATTCTGAAAATTTCTTTCTGTGGCAGCTCAATGTCTGCTTCTTCTATGTATGTTGTTATGTTCGGTCTATCTTGTGCTATTGCCTTTTGTTTCTCCTGGTTTTTTTCTTGTTGTTGTTGTTGTTGAGGTGGTTGGGGCTGATGGCTGTTTGCGTTGCATTGTTTTAGAGGAGTCAGGTGCCATTTTCTAGGGAGTCTAAGATCACTGGCTCTCTCTAGGATACTTGTAGGAATGCTTCTTTGAACTGCCTACAGCTAATTATTACTATGGCATTAACCTACCCTTTATCTTCCTCTGGCTTCCCTATCAGGGGAGTGCCCCAGAAGGCTGGTGGGTTGCCTGCTTTGGTGTTGTGGAGGTTGGGCAGAGGTTCCTGCAACAGCTTGGAATGACGATGAGTTTTGCCCGAGCTGCCTTATGCCCCCAGGTACACAGGCAGGAATTCCCTGGTGAGTGGTTGGGCAGAGTATCCCCTGGGGGAAAGCAGGGCTTTCCCTAGCCTTGGGCTAACTACACAGGGTGGGGCTAGCTACACAGGGTGGAGCTCAGATAGCTGGATGTGGTACAGGCATAAGTGTCCTAGGCTACTGGGAGTGGTCTGGAGGTCAGCAGTTGAGTGTGAGAGAACAGGAAAGAGACAGAGGGAAAAGAAAAAAAAAGAAGTAAGATCAAGGGGGAGGGGAATATAGGGGAGAGAGGAAAAGAAAAGCAACTGTGTACTTGAGTCCCACTCCACATCAGTGGAGCCACAAGAGTGTAGTCCTTACCCTGAGGCAGCATTTGCAAACCACAGTTGCCATAGTTGAGCTGAGAAACAGCCCCTGAGCAGCCCTCAAAGACTGTGCGGTGGGGGGCGGACAGAGGGCAGAGATGTAAACAGAAGCAACAATGTAGCTGAACCCCGATCTATCGCTGATCCCTGCCTGTGGAGTTGCGAGGGTTTAGTCTCCGCCCCAAGGTGGCGGTGGAAAGCTGTGGCTGTGCCAAGAAAAAGCCCCTGCGCAGGCCTCCCAGACTGTGGGAGAACAAAGAGCAGAGATGTAAACATAAACTACAAAGTAGCTGAACCCTGATCCCTGCCCGTGGAGCCCCAAGGGTCCAGTTCCTGCCCTGAGGCTGGCGGGGGTTAACTGTGGCTGTGTTGAACCCAAATACCCCTATGGGCTCCAAATTGTCCCAGCTCTGACAGAGACAGCTTACCACTAATTTTCGATTGCTTGTTGCTCCCTTGTCCCAGGGTTGGTCAACAACACCTCCTTACACCTGCCTCCCCAATATTTCTTTACCAATACTGACATCAATCATTCCTCACACAGCACTCTCATTCTCTTCTTGGCTTGATAATCTTTTGCAATGTCCACACAGGACTCACAGATAATACTCATGATTAAGAGGGGGGAGGGGGCATTCAATTATCAAGGAAGTTAATAGGTTATAACAAGCCTGGATCTGAAATCATCAAGGCTATAATCACTATGCCTCACAGCAGTACCTTACCTCAGCACCTTACTACAGTCCATAGCCAAGTCTCTCTCCAGTCCTCAACCTATCAGCCTTGTGGTTCCTTGGTTTCTGCTCCTGTGGGCCTGTAGCTCTGCCTTACCCTGCTCTTGCATTTTGCCTCATTATTTCTTTGCCTCTGCCTCTACTTCTGGTCTCAGCCTGGCTACATTACTCTGACTCATAGTCACTATGCCCCAACCTCTGGTGCCTCTCATCTTGACTTCTGCCACTTTAGACAGAGATCTCAAATACACCCCACTGTGGGCTCTTCAAACACTCCTGGGATTTCTCTGTGTGCTTCTGGGATGGCTTATACACAGAGGAATGGCTTTGATGTAGGTGAAGTTTTTGTCTTCTTTAGACCATACCCCCAATGAAACAAAGGGTAGTGACTTAGTTCACACCCTCTAGTACAGTGGAAACTCAGAATCTATCCCATATTGACCTTATCCATTAGCATAGCAGAGAACTCCCTCCAAAATGGGATTATACCTACTGGCATAGAGATTAGAATATATAGTGTATCACAAAGTTATTATGGCTAGAATGGCCATATTAAGCAATTGGCTACATCTCACCACCATATATTTGTTCAGTCAAAGAATCATGCAAAATGCTCAGCTTTTAACTTCACTCGTTCCATCTTTCTTTCTGTCTCATTCCTTAGTTTCTGTCTTCTGTTTTACCTAAATAAAGGTTATTATGTCAGGCATAAGTGAGAGGGTGGCAAAGGCCCCCTGATAAGAGTATGATTGGCGAGCTCAAGGTAAAATAATAAGGAAACAATTATTGTCAGAGTAGAGCAAATAAGCTAAGGAGAGAGTGATTGATGAGGTCAGAGATGAAATGGTATTAGTCTGAGAAGGTCTTTCTGACAAAGCAATATTTGAAGAAAGTTAGGGTGTAGGCTATATGAATATCTAAAATAAAGCATTTAAAATAGTATATCCAGGACAAAAGCTCTATGGTGGGAGAATGTTTAAATAATAGTTAAGAAGCTTGTGTGGTTGCAGAGAGGTGAATGAGGGCACAAATGAGAGAAGAAGAAGGAAGATAGACATAGAAACCCCTCACTGCCATCAAGGGAAGAGAGAAACAAAAAACAAATTCACTGTTATCAAGTTAATTCTGGCTCAAATCAACCCTATAGGACCGAGTAGAACTTCCCTTATGGGTTTCTGAGACTATAACTATTTAAGGAAAGAGAAAATTCCCCACAGAGTGATTGGTAGTTTGAACTACACACACCTTGTGGTTGTCAGCAGCCCAGCATGTAACCAGTTGACCACCAGGCCTCCTCAAGGAGAGATATTAGAGGGGTAGATATTTGAAACTCTTGAAGGCCATTAAGAGGTCATTTATTCTCAGATAAATTGGGAATTATTGGTAGGTGTTGAGGAGAGGAGGGACATGATATGAGCTGTTTTGGAATAGCCCTACCTAATTTTAATCACCTACCTTATATCTGAGTCAATTCCAAGCAGTCCTGGACTTCACAAAGCCTGACATTCCGGATATACACAGATACATCAGTCAGGGGGAGTTTTTACTACATATTATGTGACTTCCTATCCATTGATTTCCTGTCACGCTCAATAAACTCCATGGCTTTGCCTGCAGGGTCAGTTCTGGATGACTTCTTTGTTATCATCATTTTCCACCTTTCCCTTTCCTCACTCTGCTCCATCAAGCTACCTTTCTAGCTACCCTTTCTCCCACTTAGTTAGTTCACTTTAGGTTCACTTACACTTTTTCTTTTTGTGGAACACCTTTCTCTAAGTTTTTCTCATAGTTTGATATGTTCCTTCTCATTATTCAGATCTTAATCAAAATATAATTTTGGTGAGGAAGCCTCCCCTGAACAAAGAATATAAAGTAGCCCCACTAGGCACTCCCTTTCACCATACCCAATTTTCTTTCTTTCTCAGCATTCCTCTAAATATATAATTATCTGGAATATTTATGTACGGTCTTAGTTCACAACTAGATTATGAACTCCATGAGAAAACGACCCTTATTATATTCTATATTGTGCCCCCACCAAATTGAGGACAGTGTTGGCAGATTTCAAAATCCCCAAACCAAATTCACTGCCATTCAGTAGACGTTGACTCATAGCTATCCTGTTGGACAGGGGAGATCTACCCCTGTGTGTTTCTGAGACTGTAACTCTGTACAAGGGTAGAAAGCCCCATCTTTCTCCCACAGAGATGCTGGTGGGTTTGAACTACTAACCTTGGGAATCACAGCCCAATTCATAACCACTATGATATAGTACGCACTTAATAAGCCCTTTCTGAATGGATGCATGAAATAAAACCAAGCCTTTCCCCCTTAATTTCTCTGATACTGTCAAGATAGCTAAACATATATACAAATAAAATAAAGAAGGCTGAAAGAAAAGCAAAGACATAAAATGTAAAAGCATAGCAGAGTTCTACAACAAAAGATGAATCCCTGAAAAAGTTCATCAGAATGTTGCTGAAAACAAAACAACAAAAAAAACCAGTTTATGAGGAAAAATACAACTTTCCTCTAGTTCCTAAATGTTTCCTCCCCGCTCCCTCTATCATGACTCGAATTCCACCTTGCAAGTCTGGCTAGACCAGAGGATGTACACTGGTACAGATAGGTAATGGAAATACCAGGAATCGAGGGCAGATGAGTCCTACAGGACCAGTGGTGTGAGTGGCCAAACAGGGAGGGTAGAGGGAGAGTGGGTAGGAAAGAGGGAACCAATTACAAGGAACTGTATGTGACCTCCTCCCTGGGGGATAGACAACCGAAAAGTGGGTGAAGGGAGACGTTGGACAGGGCAAGATATGACAAAATAACAATTTATAAATTATCAAGGGCTCACGAGGGAGTGGGGAGCGGGGAGGGAGGGGAAAAATGGGGACCTAATGTCAGGGGTTTAAGTGGAGAGGAAATGTTTTGAGAATGATGAGGGAAATGAATGTACAAATGAGCTTTACACAATTGATGTGTGTATGGATTGTGATCATTAAGAGTTGTATGAGCCCCTAATAAAATGATTTAAAAAAACAGTTTACATTCTAATTAATGGTGAATGAAGAAAAGCTTCCCCTTAGTACATAACATGGATTTTCATTCTTGCCAATTCTAATAACATTAGAAGTTCTATCCAGACTAAAAGTTCTATCCAGACTAATTAGGCAATAAAATGACATACAAAACATCCAGATTGGAGAGCAAGAATTAAAACAAACTCCATTTGCAGATAACACAATTTTGAATAAGAAAACTCTAAATTTTTCACTAAAAAGCTATCAGACCCAGTAAACATGTTCAGCAAGGGTGCAGGGAGCTTACAGGATGACACAAAATGATAGATGGGGTTTTCTGCCCTTCCTAGAGCTGCAGAAGTATCTCTCACACTTCCTCAGATACCATTTTCTTGAAATGAAGCAGTCCAGACACATAAAGGCTCCTTCTGCCTTCCCGAAAGTCCTTCCCCTGCCTTCCACCACCCTTTTGTGAAAATTTAAAGGATTATATTCTCAGATCTGATGTGCCCTGTGCGCTGTGCCTTGCAAATCAATCTGCAGCCAGTGTGTAGTTAACTCAAGATAAGGAATCAGGGACTCTGCAAAGACAGCATTTATTAAACTTTTGTATACTCATTCAGTCTCCTTTTCTCCTCTCTCCCTTCATGATACCTCCCCCCTCCTGGGCCCAGCCCCCTGCACTGGTTTTGTTTTCACTGGATTCCTAGAGAAAATCCTTTTGAGAATTCCAACAATGTCTGATCTGAACCAAGGGAAATAGGATTTGTCTACATCTTAGTCTCTGTAATGCTAGCTGGGGTGGGGTCAGAGGTCTCTTGAGGCTAGGTGTGGGGGTGGCTGTAACCAGCCCAGCTGTCGATGCAGGAAACAGTTGGAGCTGTGCAATTTTTTTAATGATGATTTAAGATACTGGAACGAGAGACTCTCGGTTGAGGCTCAAGTGCATCTCACTAGGGAAGAATGCGGTTGCCTGGAGACTTGCCGATCTGATCAAGATGACTCTAACTGAAAGTGGATTGGGAAGGAGGGGGAAAATATGCCCATAGCAAACTATAAGGTCAGATATTATACACAACAGTAGGCATATCAGAGCCAAAAGAACAACAAAGAAAAATCCAGTGATGTTTCAGGAGAAAATGACTGTGAAGGAAATTGGGAATGATGTTTCTAGCCTCCACTGTCAGTATGCCAGTGACAAGAATAACAACAGAAAAAGCAAACTGACATTTTTAAACACAAAAAATAACTTTTAAAAGTAAAAACCAAAGGCGTCACAAATGACTGAAGGAGAGAGATTCACAAATGAAATATTTTCATGGACATTTTTAAAGACAAATATCTAATAGGATCTTTTGCCTTGGGGGTGTCCAATGAATGGTGGGCCAGAACTACCAAATACTTACTATTTTAATGCCCTCCTTGCTTCAATATGAGATTTATTAATCTGGTAGGCATGGCTCTCATGTTGTGAATGAAGATTATTGGAAGATTTTCCATTATCACCAACCCCAATTGTTTGTGTAAATAGTGTCCAGTCATTTAAGGGTTTAATCTGTACAAGTCAGCAACTTATATATAGCAGTTCATAGCTAGCTTATACTCATATAATTTCATTTTTTCCAACAGAATTTTAAATTCCATACCATTGACTAAACTAAAAACACTAATGCATAGTGGTTACACATTGGGCTGCTAACTGCAAGGTTAGCAGTTAAAAGCCATCAGCACCTCCATAGGGGAAGAATGAGGCTTTATATTCCTGTCAAGATTTGCAGGCTCAGAGACTCCCAGGGCAGTTCTAGTCTGCCCTATAGGGTTGCTATTAGTCAGCCTTGACTTGGTGACAGTGGAAGTGTTGCCTCAGGGGGATGGTTGATAATACTCTCTAACATAAAATGACATATGGTACAATATATGTATATATCTATGATATATATCATATTTTGTGCTTGCGTTTAATTCTATCCCCAATCTAAGAACAATTAGTTCTAATAACATTGCCCTCAGTGATGCTCAACCTGCTTGAAGAAATCACTGAAAATACTGATGCTATAGAAAAGCGTGATGAAGAAAGTAGATGGAGCTTGGCTATCAGAAACAATAGCGTCTGGGGCCTTAAAGGTTTGTTTTCAAACAAGCAGTCATCTAAGTCAGACATCAACTAACCCACATGGAAGAAGCACACCAGCCTATGAGATGAAAGGATTATAAATAATATAATCCAAATCTGAAGAAGGGAATGAAATCAGAGTTTAAATTGTGAACACCTGTTTTGCAGAAGGTTATGGATGATAGTGTATGCCAAACATCCATTTGCAGGGTCCACACATGGATTTAGCCTCCAGTGAATCCTCTCAGACCATAGTTAAGGTATGCTAATAGCTCTGTTATCCTACAGAAAGCATTGTAAAGTCAATTATGGGAAATGCAGTTTCCCATAATTTGATATGGGAAATAACATCATTTGATCTCCATTTAGACCCATTTTAATGCTGTTTCAGTTTT
>NW_022111315.1:2342129-2348867 GCF_000313985.2 Echinops telfairi | reverse complement strand
ACAAGATTGAAAAAAATGTTCTAAAACTGATTGTGGTGATGGTTGTACAACTCTTCTTGATGTGATCGAACTATTGAATTGCATAATAAGAAAATTATATGCCAATAAATCTGTTGGAAATTTTTAAAATCATTTTTTAAAAATATAAGTTACCCCCTAGTAAGAAAGCGTTCCTTTGTTCACCAGTACTAGGTTTGTAACTTCCTTGTGATTAGATTAAAGGAACCCTTGTGGTGCTGTGGGTTAGCATTTGGCTGCTTACTGCCAACTGCAAGATTGTTGGCTAAAATGCATTACCTGCTCCATGGGAAACAGATGAGCTTGTCTATCTTCATATAGATTTGCAATCTTTCCCCCTAATTTATAACAAAATAGTTTTAAAAAATAAAAAAGATTTACAGTCTTGGAAAATCCGAGTTCTGCTCTGCCTTGTATAAGGTCCCTATGATTCATAATCAACTAGATGGAAGTGGGTATAGTTTGGTTAGAATTTTGTGGTCAGCCTTAGAACAAAGAATCATTATAGAGTAATAGAGGAATTGACATGAACTCTGAGAATTGTAGAAAGGCATCATGTGCTTATTCATTCAGAAATATTTATTAAACTCCTACTATGTACCATACATTCATGATCGAGGAATGAAAAAGCCAGACGTGGTCTCTGCTTTTATAGAAGTTGATAGTAAAGGCAAAAGGTCGTTGTCATAGAGTTGATTCCAACTCATGGTGACCTAATATGTATCAGTAGAACTAGACTCCATACGATTTCAATGGCTTTTTTTTAAGTCTACCTCAGGGTAGACTTAGACCTCTAACTTTTTTATTAACAGCCAAACACATTAAGCATTTGTAGTACCCATGGGCCCTGATAGGCAATAAGCACATAAACAAATTAATAAGGTAACTTCAGATGAAGAAAATAAAGCAGATAGTGAAAGGGAGAAAGAGTCATCAATGGCTATTCAGTATAGTTTGGATAGTTTTAGATGGATGGCTTACCTGGTGAAGTGAATGTTGAGATGAGATAAGAACAAAGTGAGTAAGTGAGCCATTCAAAAATCTAAGGGAAGTGTATACTGGCAAAGAAAATTGCAAAGACAAAGAAAGACACACAGCTGGAATAAGTTTTTTTTGAGAAAATAGAAGGGCATTATTTCAGTTTTGGTTCTCCAGAAGCAAACTGTGATATATAACTTTGAGTACAAATAGTTTATCGAGAGTTGTGGGAAATACCAATCAAGCAGTGGCAAAATGAAGAGGGAAAGGAAAGGCGATGGTAAAGGCTAAGATCTCAGGGAAACACTGGGAAATGGAGCAAAATACAGACCCCAGAATGATCCTACCAAAGAAGTGAGAGACTGATGTTCTTTCTTTTATTTTTATTACATTTTTTCAATAGGTTTATTGGCATAAAATACACATATCATAGAATTCAATAGCTCAGTCACATCAAAAAGGGTTGTATAGTCATCACTGCAACAAGTTTTAGAACATGTTCTTTATTCTTTTTTATATTTTTACTTTATTATATTTTTCAAAACTATTTAATTGAGAGTTTATACAGATATCATATCATTCCACAGTTCAATCACACCAAGCAGTATTGTAAAATCACTATCAAAATCAGTTTCAAAACATTCTTTTCCTTCATGAATTTCTTGACATCAGCTCCTGTGGTAGTTGTATAATCTGGTGTCAACTTGAGACTATTAAGAGTAAAGGTGTGGAATTTAGCCTGTCAATCAGGTCTCACCTTAACGAGCTCATTTGGAGGCATTATGGAGATAAATAGTTCACTGGAGGCCAGGCCCAGACACTCTGCTTTGTCTTCCTGTGATGAGCCAGAGCCCTGGAGCTTGAGGAGCCATGTGGAGACCCCTGCCAGTGCTGAGATGCTTCCACTAGCACTGGATCCACAAGACTTTCCACCCACTGGCTTATGATCTTCCTGCATTTGGCGTCATTGCATGTGTTGCGTGAGTCTGAAGAGGTATTTATAGATTGGTATCAGACATATGAGCTAATATTGGACTTAAGGACTTGATATGGACTGGGCTGGGATGTTTTCTTAATTTAAAACTACCCTTTAATATAAAGTTCCCTGTTCCACACCTATGAGTGTCTCTGGATTTGCTTCTCTAGTCAACTCTAACAGAGCTTCCTTTTACCCGCCCCCTCACCACCACCACTGTAACCTCCCCAAACCATTATTCTACTTGCTTCCCCTAAAGGTTCATAAATCCTGGGTTTCATATACTGAAAAACTGATAAACATGTAACAAAAATTCAAGAGGGGACCCCAGTGACATAATACATCTGAGGAAAACCTGATACTTAAACAAATCATTTTATTGTGGGCTCATAACAACCCTTATCACATTTGTTGCCCTTATCATTTTCAAAACATTTGCTTTCTACTTGAGCCCTTGGTAGCAGCTCCTCATTTTTCCACTCCTACCCCTGCCCTCCCTCATGAACCCTTGATAATTGATAAATTATTATTATTTTGTCTCATCTTACACTGTCCGACATCTCCCTTCACCCACTTCTTCTCCGTCCGTTCCCCAGGGAGGGAGTTATATGTAGATCCTCATAATGAGTTCCCCCTTTCTACCCCATCTTCCTTCCATCCTCCCAGTATCGCCACTCTCACCACTGGTCCTGAAGGTTTCATCTGTCCTGGATTCCCTGTGTTTCCAGTTCCTATCTGTACCAGTGTACATCCTCTGGTCTAGCCGGATTTGTAAGGTAGAAGTGGGATCATGATTGTCGGGGGAGGATGCATTTAAGAACTAGAGGAAAGTTGTATGTTTCATCGTTGCTACCCTACACCTTGACTGGGTCATCTCCTCCCTGAGACCCTTCTGTAAGGGGATGTCCAGTTTTCTACAGATGGGCTTTGGGTCCCTACTACACACTGCCCCTCATTCTCAATGCTATGATTTTTTTTATGCCTGATACTGGATCCATTCAACACCTTGTGATCACACAGGGTGGTGTGATTCTTCCATGTGGCCTTTGTTATTTCTGAGCTAGATGGCCGCTTGTTTACCTTCAAACATTTAAGACCCCAGACACTATATCTTTTGATAACCTGGCACCATCAGCTTTCTTCACCACATTTGCTTATGCACCCAATTTGTCTTCAGTGGTCGTGTCAGGAAGGCGAGCATCATGGAATGCCAGTTGAATAAAACAAAATGTTCTTGCATTAAGGGAGTACTCGAGTGGAGGTTCAATACCTTAATACTAAACCTATAAATATATGTACATAGATCTATTTCATATAAATATATTTACATATGTACATGTCTGTATTTAGACCTCTATAAAAGCCCTTTGCCTCTTAGTTCTTTCTTCTATCTTCTTTTACTTCCTTGTCCCAATATCTTGCTCAGCCTTCATTTGGGTGTCAGTAATTTCTGTCCATAACATTGTCCTTGATCAAACCCTACTAGGCCTCTTATCAAGACCATAACATTGTCCTTGATCAAACCCTACCAGGCCTCTTATCAAGACCATAACATTGTCCTTGATCATGCCCTACCAGACCCTCCTCCACACTGATTTTGGATAACTTGTTCCCTTACCCCTGGCCTGAGGTCCAGGCAGTATGGCAGGGGCCAGACCAAATCCAGGGATACATATGGTAGACAACTAAAAGAAATGTGTAGCAGGGGAACATGGCACTTACCCACCCAAGGGGAGGGTATTGTTTATATCTCCACAGCGAAAGAGGGACCAGACTTCAACCCAGTGCTCTAAGATGTGAATGCAACATATCCGCAAGAAGCAGGGAACCAGTAGAGAGTTCTGAGAGGCCGGCCCCAATCCTAACTATGTGGACAGCCGTGCCTCCCCCCAGAAGAATTTACTTCTGAGGACAACACTGAAGCTACAGCTCAGGGAGAGGGATATGTTTGACCAGAGCACATGGGAGCAAAGGAAGGGGGGGGGGGAGAGTGGAGAACACCCTAGCCCACCAAGCCTCTAGGATGGTATCCCTGCTCAGAACAGCCAATGCACAGAGAGGACCATATGGCCGGCCCCACTACTAGACACAACATCCCTCACTAACCCATTGCCCTACAGGGGACAACACTGGAGACACAGTGTGGGAATTGCGCCCGATCTGACCCCACCTCACCAAGGCAAAACACGAAGGGCATGCAACAGAACAGCAAGGGGAATAGAGCAAGGAAGTCCCGAGGGAGTACCAAAAATAGACTTTGGGGCCAGAGCATGGCAGTCCATCAGACTCAACCGGAAAATATTCCTAAAGGGCAAGAAACAGACCTTGAATTATTTATAGGCTTCTCTCTTTTTCTGTAATTTTTGTTGTTGTTTTGTTTTGTTGCTTTGTTTTGCTCTGTCTTATTTTTGTACATATTATTATCTCTGTAGGTCTATCTAGGTAGGATAGGCTGGATAAACAATCCGGGGGAGAAAATATGGGGGAAGGGGAGGTGGGGGAAAGGAAGTGGTGGTAACAAACCCAGGGACAAGGGAAAATCTTAATATTAACAACCAAAAAAACACACTACACCTTCCAGGAGTCATTAATTGAAGGCTGTTTCCTCATGAGCAGAGCGACCTTCTCAACTTTCAGAAAAAATCTGCCAGACCCAATGATGTAGACACTAGTCATTGAAAAATGGAAAATACTAGTCATTGGAAGGTACTGACAACATCTCTTATAATAGGTGAATATGGAGCCGAGTCAGAGAATGGGCAAGTTGGAGGATCAAGATGGGGCCAAATCACCCAGATGCAAAGTCATTTTGAAACTAGCAATCCACGGAAGTATTACTTGTTTTTCACTTGCTTTTGTCTCTTTTATTTTGTTTTTAAATTGCTTACAATTAAAAATCAGAAAATTTCATATATAAACTAGATTTTTAGTTCTCTTTGTAGTGATGGTTGCATGGCATTGTGAATTAAATGACACTGAATTTTACACTTAAAATATTTGTAATGGAAAATTTTAATAGTATATTTTATAGTAATAAAATGAAAAGACCCAATGCAGCTTTGCCTCTTGGATTTACTTTTAATGTCATAAATATTTTATTGTACAGAAGGTAGAAAAATGACAATGGGAGCAAACTTTGGATTGATGCAGCCAGCATCTAAGGAATGCTATAGCTTCCAGAAACCCTACTAGGTTTTCTGGGTGAGCCTAGAAAAAAAATCAGTGTATTTCCAACAGAAGGAAGAGAAATTAAATATCCCTCTAACACCCTTGGTGGCGGAGTGAACTTTCTTAATATGACTCTTTCATCCTGTCTCTGTAACTCTCACAAAATGATTAGGTGGGATTGTACTAATAGGATACATATAACACGAATAGATTATTTTAATTACCCTGGCTATAAGAATGAGGCAGCCATTTTTGAAGCCATGTTTGAAATCCCACAACCATTGGATGAACCAGTATAGTATGTTTCAGATCTCTGTCTGCTGTGTGAAGTGGGAGAAGCTGAGACCAGAGGCACCAGAGAGCAAGCCAAAGAAACAAGGAGACAGAACAGAAGAACAGCATTGAGATGGTGGGAGTTTGAGACAGAATGTAAGATTGGCTTATTGAATCACAGAGGCAAAAACTAAAAGATCATGTGGCTGATGGGCAGAGGACTGGAGAGACTTGGTTTTGGGCTGAGGTGAGGTATTGCTGTGGACCAATGACTAACCTTAATGTTTCTCATCCTGACTTGTAGTAACCTGTGAACTCCTGTAGTGTTGTTGCTGTTAGGTGCCATCAAGACAGTTCCTAACCATAGTGATCCTATGCACAACAAAATGAAACATTGCCCAGTCCTGAAACATCCTCACAATTGTTCCTATGCTTGAACCCATTGTTGCAGCCACTGTGTCAGTTCATCTTGTTGAGGGCCCTCCTCTTTTTCACTGCCTTTCTACTTTACCAAGCACGATATCCTTCTCCGGGGACAGGGACTGACCTCCCTTGACAATGTGTGCAAAACATGTAAGACGTAGTCTCTTCATCCCTGCTTCCAAGGAGCACTCTGGCCATACTTCTAAAACAGATTTGTTTGTCCTTTTCGCAGTCCATGGTATTTTCAATATTTTTCTCCAGCACCACAATTCAAATACATCCATTCTTCTGTCTTCCTTATTTAGTGTTGAACTTTCACATGCATATGAGGCATTTTAAAATGCCATACCTTAGGTTAGGCACACCTTAGTCCTCAAAATAAACTTCCTGCTTTTCAGCACTCTAAAGAGATCTTGTGCAGCAGATTTACCTAATGCAATGTATATTCTAATTGCTTGACTGCTGCTTCCATGGACATTGATTGTAGATACAAGCAAGACAAATCTTTGACAATGTCAATCTTGTCTCCATTAATCATATTATCTATTGATCCAGTTATGAGGACTTGGTCTTCTTTCATTGAGATGTAATCCATACTTAGAGCTACAATCTTTGGTCTTCATTAGCAAGTCCGTCAAGTCCTCCTCACCTTCAGCAAGCAAGGTTGTGCAGTTTGCATTTTGCAGGTTGTTAATAAGCCTTCCTCCCATACTGATGATACACTCTTTATATAATCCAATTTCTCTGATTATTTGCTAGGTTTACAGATTGAATTAGTATGGCGAGAGGATACAAACCTGATGCAAACTTTTAAACAACACAGTATGTACTTGTTCTGTTCACATGGCTGATGGCTGCATCTTCATCCATGTACAGGTTCTGCATGACCACAATGAACTGTT
>NW_022111315.1:2335309-2340714 GCF_000313985.2 Echinops telfairi | reverse complement strand
CACAAGTAATTATCTTTCAGGAATTCTCAATTTTCAACCTAGATCTATCTGGCATCAGCAATTATACCTTTAGTTCCATTCATCTTCTGAATCTATCCTGAAACTGTCAATGTACTACTGCAAACATTTTTGGATTATCTTCAGTAAAATTTTACTTGCACGTGATATTAATGATATTGTTCTATAATTTTGGCATTCTGTTTGGCTGCCTTTCTTTGGAATGGTTACAAATATAGAGCACTTCCAGTCAGTTGGCCTAGTAACTGTCTTCAAAGTTTCCTGGCATAGACAAGTAAGTGTTTCCAGTGATGCATCTTCTTGTTGAAATGTTTCCATTAGCATTGCATCAATTCCTAAAGCTTTGTTCTAGCTAATGCTTTAGTGTAGCTTAAACTTCTTCTTTCAGTATCATTGGTTCTTGCTAATATGCTGTCTTTTTAAATTGTGAACTATCGACTAGCTCTTTTTGGTAAAGTGACTTTGAGTATTCTTTCCTGTTATTTGGATTCTTCCTGCACCATTCAATATTTTCATTGTTCAATATTTTGCCCATTGCAACTGACCCTTGGACTTTCTCCTTAGTTCTTTCAGTGTAAGACATGCTGAGGGAGAACTCAGCAAAATGGCTGAGAGATAACAAGCAAGGGAAAACCTACTTAGCAACTATTAGAGAAGGTACAATAGGGAGAATATCCTACACTTCCTGGCAGCGAGAATCTCAACATAAAGATACTTAGACCCAAACCTCTTAAAGTGGGAGAGCAGCACACCTACCAACAGATTCCCCTTTATCATAAATTGTCAGCATGTACTGGGAGAGGTCTACTCTTGCCTGGCACAGCTGATTTTTTTCCCAGTCCCTGAGGTAACACAACCAACTGAGCCTCTTGTCTTGCTGGCCTCTGGGAGATAACTCTGCAGGGGCAGCTTGGTGCAGATATAATCAATACCCAAGTTTAATCTTTTACCTTCCCCCCACCCCTTTCTTTGCTCTCTGGTACCTTCCACACACACTCTCTCTCCCCCAACACATAAATGAGCAAAACAACACAATAAGAAGGAAAGGGGAAAGGGGAGAAGTCTAGCACTTCCTCTTGCTGATCTCACTGCAGACTTGAGGGACTTAATTTATCTCCCTATAAACGTGAACCCCTCACACTGGACTTTCAAACTGTCCACTTCTTCCCCCGCCACCTCCCCTTCTCCCATGACCCCCTGGACCCCCTGGAACGATCAGTCCTGTTGTTTCCTCCTCCAGATTGCTTATCCCACCTATCTTATATAGATAGACATGCAGAGATAATAATATGCACAAAAACAAGACAGAACAAAACAAAACAACAACAAAAACCAACGACAAAAAAAATAAAAGCCTATAAAAGTTCCACGTCTGCCTGTTGACCTTTGGGGGTGTTTTCCTGTGAGTCTGATGGGGTGCCACGCCCTGGCCCCAAAGCCTATTTCTGGTATTTCCTGGGGATCTCATTGATCTGCTCCCCTTGCTGTTCTGTTGCACGCACTTAGTGTTTCACCTTGGTGTGGTGGAGTCAGATCAGGCACAATTTCTGCACTGTGTCTCCAGGGTTGTCCCCCATAATGCTATGGATCAGTGAGGGATGTCGTGTCTCATGGTGGGGCCGGCCCTATAGTCCTCTCTGTGCATTTGCTGCTGTGAGCAGGAATATCGTCCTCAGGGCTTGGTGGGCCAGGATGTGCTCCACTCTCAAACCCTTGGAAAGGTGGAAAATCTGATTTCTAGGGTAACCAGATTATAGTAGTCAAATGTCCCAGGTTCAACATAAAAAAAGACACACAAAGAAACAAGAAAGTATAGCCAAATTTAAAGAACAAAATAAAGTGACAGAAACCATTTATACTTACAAAAGTCCAGGTAATGGATTTACTGACTAAAGACTTTTAAGCAATAGCATTAATATACCAAAAAGGCTAAAAGAACATATATATAAAGAACTAAAGGAAATTAAGAAAAAGAAATATGAACAAAAGTAAGACAATTATGAAAATAGAAAAATAAAAAATGGAACCATATATTTGAAAGCTGAAATATAACTGAAATGAAAAATTCACTGATTTGACATAAAATTTTAAGTGAATAGAAGAATCTGTGAACCTGAAGATTAAAAAAACCAAGCCAATTACTATCAGTCAATAAGACAATGAAAACTATATAAATCTGAGGACTAAGAATCAAAAATAACCAAGAAAAAGGCATAGATTACAAGGGACTTTTGAAACACCATCAAGACGGGGGGTGGGGGTGGGCGGGGGGGATCATATTGATGTGGGTATGTCACAAGAATTCAAGGCTCTCATTGTTCAAAACTAGAACAATCTGAGCAACAAAATCAAGTACTCTGGGGTTATAACCTAAAATATACATAAATGAACAGAAGTCCTTATTTATATAAAGTGTTGTTAGTTAGCATCCAGTAGGCCCCCACACTCTTGATGACTCCGGGAACAATGAAATGCTGCCAATTCCTGCACCGTTTCCTGGAGTTTTCACCATTGGAATCCACTGGTGTTTCAATGGCTAATTTTCATGAATAGATCACCAGGTCTGTCTTTCTACTCATGTTAATCAAGAAGCTCCACTGACAACAGCAACATGCAAGCCTTCATTGACAGTTAGGTGGGGGTGGGGGTGGAGCATGAAACACATTGGCTGGGAATAAAATCCAGGTTCCTACATGGAAGGCAAGAATTCCATCACTAAATCACCAATGCTTCACTGATACAAATAAATGCTTAAATTAATTAATAAGTGCGGGAGAAGAGATTTGGCTCGCATGCAGAAGAATTCTAAGTAATCTGTGCATATATTTCACATTGAGGAAAGGAACATTACACCTCAATCCTTTGGTATGTACAGAATATCAATAATTCTTTCCAATGGGTACAGTACAGAGGAGTTTAGAATAAAGTAACATTACAGAGTAGAAATATGACAAACAGGAGATCTAGAACAATGCAATAATCATAAATCTTGTCAACAGTATGCACCCCTGTATAGTACAATGAAAATGAGAACACTGGGTTCTCTCTCTCTCAGTAACACATAACCCCAGTCTTATCCTGAGTAAAACATGAGAAAAATATTAATATTTAAGCATCCTACAAAATATCTGATCAGTACTTATGAAAACTGTAGGGTCATCAAATATAAGGAAATTCTGAGAATGCCACAGCCAAGAGGAACCTAAGGAGATATGAGAACTAAATGTAATGTGGTACCCTCAATGGAATCCTAGAACAGAAAGAAAAGAACATTAAAGTAAACTAAAGAAACTTGAATAAATTATGGACTTTATTTTATATTTTCTCATCAATATTGATTTATTTGTGGTAACAAGTGCACCATGATGATATCATTTGTAGATTATAGGGGAAACTGGGTTTGGGGTATGTAGAACTCTATACATTACTATTTTTATCAATTTTTCTGTAAATTTAAAACTCATCAAACAAAGTATATGAGGGCAAGTAAAAACTGTTACTAAAATCACAGAAACCTTCATTAAACAAAAACATCAAAATATGAAGCTATTGATCCTCAACACACCCTCCATCTAGACATAACATTTTCTTTAGGCAGTATTTCCATCTCTAGTCCATCCCCAGGAAGAATGGCAGAGTTTTCTAATCCCATAAAAAGTTATAGTCTTGGAAATTCATAGGGGCAGTTCTACCCTGTACTTCAGGGTGATGAGTTTGGGGTTTGCGGAACCCATCTCCACGGGAGCCCTTGTGCCATAGTGCTTATGTATTGAGTTTTTAACCACAAGGTCAACAGTTTGAAACTACCAGACACTCCACAGAATAAAGAAGGAACTTTCTACTGATATAAAGAAAACTCACAAGGGCAGTTTTACCCTACCCTATAGGGTAGCAGTGAGTTGGAATCTACTCAGAGACAGTGAGTTTTATGAAGCCTATCCCCAAAGAAACCTGCACTCTTCAATTTACAGCAGATCAAAATGACAGATTTGGCATCTTTGAGGTGCTCAAATGATATTCCTTTTAAAAGTTGAGTTTGGGAAACAGAATGATGTAATGTTTGCCAATGAAATTCACACAGGACAGCCCTTGATATCCTCAAAGAATGAGCAACTGTACTGTCGTAATGTGACAGAAAATTCCCAAGCTTAATTTTTTGGCCTTTTCCGCAACAATGCAGTTTTCAATTTTCTTAAAACTTTTTATGGTAGGCCTCCACGATCACCCTGTGTTCTTTCAGAAATTCTGTCCAGATGATCCTTTTGGAATTCCAAAACACATCTGTCATAACTTTCTGAGCTGATCTGTCTGCCTTGAGTTTAACTGGCCCAGAAAATTCCCTCAGAAGTCACTTTCCCATCCCCACCCGCTTTTCTGAGGTCACCCTAAGAAGACTAAAACAAGTGTATTTCTGAGACAACTTGTCTAAAGCCATCCACTCATCACAGAAACATATTTACACATTTTATTTATAATAATCCTGTACATACATGAATTTGATCCCTAGAAGTAATACTTATTTTACTTAATCTCCTATTTTCAAAGTACTGGATAACTCAGAATTGTCAAATTTACTCTTATTTGCACGTTCTACTTGTTTTATTGATTTATACTTTAATGTTTTTATACCAAAAGTTTCTATAGTATAAGTAGTAAAACATTGATCCAGTTTGTTTTTCTAAGTGATTAGCAAGTTGTCCTTACGGTGTTTATTGAATATTTCCTTTACTCAGTAAGTTTTGATGACTATTGTATAATGCAATAGAATCCACATTTGTGTTTATTTCTAAATTTTATATTCTGATTATGCGGATCTATTCCTGATATATTAATTATTATAGCTTTGTAATGAATTTCAAAATTCTCTCTCATTAGTTTTATTTTTCAGAATATCCTTGCTAGACATCTTTATTCTTCTAGATAAAGTTTACAACAACTTTCCAAAAATTTAGAACAACTCCTCCAAATTTTAGAATTTTAAGTAGAAATAGGAAAACAGGCAACTTTTACAATCTTATTAATTTTTAATGTTTTTCATTAGAATTTTATACTTTTCAGTATACTCACACTTTTTGATAAAATTCATAACCCTAGATAGTCTATGCTTGCAATTGATAAGTGAATATTATTTTCTTTTTCAGCTGTTTTATTGACAAAAAATTCAAATATATTAGCAAGTATTGTACAATCACAACTACAATAAATTTGAGATCATTTTCTTCATTCTTTGTTTTAATTGTGTTATTAGGGACTCATACAACACTTATCACAATCCATATATACATCAGTTGTGTAAGGCACATTTGTACATTCATTGCCCTCATCATTCTCAAAACATTTGCTCTCCACCTAAGCCCCTGGCATCAGCTCCTCATTTTTCCCCTCCC
>NW_022111315.1:2333056-2333972 GCF_000313985.2 Echinops telfairi | reverse complement strand
CCTCTCCCATGTCCCCCTTTTTTCTTAATTCTTGTATCTATGATTATTAGCTTCCCATTTTCCCACAGTCTCCCCTCTCATAAACCTAAGAAGCTTTTAATCTAGTTACTGTCTCTCTAGTGTTATTTATCCCAGATTTCATAGAAAGAAACCCATGCTTTTTAAAAAGCAATAAAAAGAAAATACAGAAAATCTAAATCCAAAAGAAACCAGATAATAATGAAAAACTAAAACAAGTTAATAATAGGTCAAAAGTGAAAAAATGGTAAGATGTTAAATTTTAATCGAACTATATCTGCAGTTATCCACTTTTCAAAGCATTCTGTCTGAGGACAAGGCTATTCACATTCCTGTCCAATGGTCTGAAGGAGTTCAGTGGAGGCTTAATCTATATGGGGATGATGCAAATGTATTTTGGGCCATCACTGTCATTCCTGTTCTTGTTGTTAGATTGAGCCCTCTGTAACATTGTTATGCTTGAGCCCATTGTTGCAGCAACTGTGTAAGTCCATCTTCTTGATGCTCTTCCTCTATTTTGCTTCCCCTCTACCAATCATGGTATCCTTTTCCAGGGACTAGTCTCTCATGACATGTCCAAAGAGTGTAAGACAAAGTACTTGCCATCCTTGCCTCTAAGGAGCACTGTGGCTATACTTTTTCTAACACATATTTTTTTTTGTTTTGATTGTTTGTTGCAATTCATGGTACTTTCAATATTATTTCCCAGCACCATAATTCAAATGCATCAATTCTTCTTCATACATATTGCTGTCTCACCAACCTTGCCTCTAAGAAGCACTCTGAAAGTACTTCTTCCAAGATAGATTTGTTTATCCTTTTAGTAGTCCGTAGTACTTTCAATATTCTTCAGTAGCACCACAATTCAAACACATAGATTCTTTTTGGTCTTCCTTAT
>NW_022111315.1:2327725-2330371 GCF_000313985.2 Echinops telfairi | reverse complement strand
TCATCAGTTGATGGGAATTTGGGTTGCTTCCAACTCCTTGCAATTGTCTTCACCAGTTTTGTGCAGCAGATTTATTCAGCGCAAGACTCTTTTTATCATTTGAAAGCTGTTTCCATGAATATCAATTGTGGATATAAAAAAGACAAAAATTTTTATAACTTCCACCCACACTTTTTTTTCCCATTTATCATGATGTTACCTATTGAGCTAGATGTGAGGATTTGGGTCTTTTTATTAGCAATTTGTAATCCATATTTAAGGCTGCAATCCTTGATCTTCATCAGCAATTTCTCCTCACTCTCATCAAGCAAGGTTGTGTCATCTGCATATTGAAGATTGTTAATAAGCCTTCCTCCAATCCTGATGCCACACTCTTCTCCATATAATCCGACTTCTCTGATGATTTGCTCAACATACAGATTGAATAAGTATAGTGAGAGGATACAACCCTGATTCACACCGCTCCTGATTTTAAATCAAACCCTTCAGAAGTCCCTTGTTCTGTTTGCACAACTACCTCTTGATTTTTGTACTAATTCTGCATCAGTATAATGAAGTGTTCTGGAATTCCCATTCTTTTCAAGGCTGCCCATAGTTTGCTATGATCGCTTCATCTTCTGCAAATGAAAGGCTCAGAATTTAAGCTCTAACAGAATCCCTTTTATCTGGTCTTGTGTGCTCCTTCCATTTGGATTTAGCTGAGACCTTACATAAGTGGCTGCTTGTTTTAAGACATGCCTTTAAGATCTGACACACTATTCTTTCTGAGAGCTAGGGACCATATGCTTTCTTCACAACACTTTACTACAGCATGCATATATCTTCAGTAACCACTTCATGATGGCAAGTATTGAGTATGGTCATATCATAAGCAATAATTGTTCATAGAGTAGGGCTCATGATTGTTAGCTCAAAATCCATGAATATATCTAAGATTTATGTATATTTCAAGTCCACTATAGAGGCATTATCAGATCTAGAGAATTACTATAGGTAACCTGTAGGGGACATTTAGGAATTCTAATAAATAATGTCCTTAATTTAGTGAATGGTATAACATTTAAAATGCTAATGAGAAAAGTAAAATATACACATGTAGGACGGCTTATTAGACTAAAATACCTAGAATATTCACTTTTACATATAAAATATTAAGTGACGGAATATTGCTTAAGAAACCAATGAGAGATGAAGACACGACAAAACTTGATAACTTTGATTCACTAAGGCAAACCTATGCCTGCAGAACTAAGCCATGTCACAAAAAGCAACGAAAATATGAAAGTAACAAATATATGTGGGTCTTATATTGGTAATTATTGGGAAACCTTGAAAGCTATATATTTGAACCAAACTCCAATAATTTGGATAGCCATCATCTGCTTCATCTAAGATGTCAGCTCTAAGTACAAAGGAGTATTTCAGTGTCTTTAATCTGGAACAGGTTAAGTTCAATTCACTTAAAGAAGTTTCCAAATCAGAGCCTTCTGATGTATCCTATGAAGCACGCTGTGCATCTCAAAAGCTCAAAAATAAAAAGTCCAGTTGGTCTATAGCATAAGGCCTGGGTCATCAAGGACAGAAAGGATATGACAAAAATTACATGATTAGCAACAAAAAGAAATCTTAAGCGTTTTCCCCAGGGGTGAGCTGCCCTTCCATAGTTTACCTACCATTAGGAATTAAATCACCTTCTTCAAGACAGATATATACACCCCCTCTTCTGACCATTTATTTCCATTGACGGTCACTGCACACCACTGTAGGAATACCTATTAAACTGGGGTGACCATGAGACGATGCTGTTCAGCCAGAACTATATTTGGTTCTCTTCCACTCCCTGCTAAATGAAATATTGACCCCAGCAGTGATAGGACCTCTTCTGAAGAAGTGATTGTTAAAGTGTACAAATAAGGGGGTTCATAAGGAGCAACGTTGTTGAGAAGATATGCCAGACTTTGTCTTAATGTTTATAGTCATAATAGTGGTCTCATAAGATAAAACAATTACACAATATGGTAAAAGAGTTGAGTTTGTCCTTTTGACAGTTCATAGTATTTTCAATATTCTTTGCTAGCTGGTGAAGAATATAAAAACTTTTAGGAAGAAACAAACCATGGCCAAACATATGTGCTCCAATGTCCATCGAGACACAGTTCACAATTGCAAGGAGTTGGAAACAACCCAAATTTCCATCAACTGATGAGCGGATTAAAAAACTGTGGTACATACATACAATGGAGTACTACTCATCACTAAAAATCAGTGATGAATGTATGAAGCACATCGCTGCATGGGAAGAACTGGAGGAAATCATGCTAAGCAAAGTAAGCCAAGTACAAAAGGGCAAGTACTACATGAGTCTGCTGAGGTAAGCTTTTTTTAAAAATGCAAAAGGAGCATAGGGAAAAATCTACTGTATACAAATATTCCTGAGGTGAGAACCAGGTAATATGGCAGGGTCCAGACCAAATCCAAGGATACATATGATAGCCAACTAAAAAGGTGGGGGGGTGGGGGGAAGAAAAGAAATAGGTAGCGGGGGCACAGGGAACTAACCCACCCAAGCAGCAGTATTATTTATATCTCCACAGGGAAAGAGGGACCAGATTTCAACCCAGTGCTCCAAGATGTGAATGCAACATG
>NW_022111315.1:2305040-2325273 GCF_000313985.2 Echinops telfairi | reverse complement strand
AACAAATGTACAAATGTGCTTTATAAAATTGATGTAAGTATGGATTATGATAAGCTTTGTATGAGCCCACAATAAAATGATTTTTTAAAAACTTTTAGGACAGAACAAAAGTACTTATCTTTATAGCAGTTAATGCACTCATGAACAAAAAATAACAAAGGAAAAATAAAAAATCTACACTTTAACATAACAGCTTTAACAAGTAAAACAAGAACAGCAACAGCAGCCTAACCCCTCAACCAACAACGGAAAAGAAATCATAAATATTAGAGCAGAAATAAATGAACTGGAAAATAGAAAAACAATGAAAAATCAGGAAGTTCGTTCTTTGAAAGCATTGACAAAGTGCTGACAAATTTATCAAATAAAAAGAGAAGATGCAAGTATCTAGAATGATAGATGAAAAGTGTGACATCACAACATATCCGAATGAAATAAAAATAATATCACACTATTATGAAAGACTGTAATCCAACAAGTTTGATAACACAGAAGAAATGGACAAATACCTTGAAATACACCATCTACCTAAATTAACACAGACTAATGTACGAAACCTGAACAGACCTATAGCAAAAGAAGAAATAAAGGAAGTCATCAAGATACTTCCAATCAAGAAGTTCAGGACCTGATGACTACCAATTATTCAATGAAGAGCTGTCACCAATTCTACACAGGCTATTCCAGAGTATAGAAAGGGATAGAAACTCCCAAAATTCATTCTATGAAGCAAGCATAACTCTGACAGCAAAACCAGGCAAAGACTCCACAAGAACAGCAAAATATAGATTAATATCCTTAATGAACACAGATTCAAAAATTCTCAACAAAATTCTGGGCAATAGAATCCATCAACATATAAAAAAGATAATTCACTATGATCATGGATTTATACTGGATACACAACGATGATTCAATGCTAGAAAAACAATACATATAATCTACTAATAAAAAGAATAAGAACCACGTGAACATATCAATAGATATAGAAATGGCACTTAACATCACCCCACACCCATTTCTGATAAAACACTTAATAGAATAGGAATAGAAAGGAAATTCCTCTATATAATAATGGTCATAGTATATGAAAAACCAACAGTTAAAATCATGTTCAGTGGGGGAAAACTTTGACCCTGAGAATGAGAACTAGACAAGAATGGTACTATCATGATTTTTATTCAACATCATGATGTAAGTCATAGTCAGAGCTAGTAGAAAACATAAAGAAATCAAGGGAATACAATTGGGTTAAGAAAGTAAAATTCAGGAGGGAGGGGGGAAATGAGGACCTGATATTAAGGGCTCAAGTAGAAAGCAAATGTTTTGTGAATGATGATGGCAACAAATGTACAAATGTGCTTGACACAATGGATGTGTGTATGGATTGTGATAACAATTGTACGAGCCCACAATAAAATTATTTTTAAAAATAAAGTGAAATTCTCAATATTAGCAGATAATGTGATTTTATATACAGTAAACCACAAACTCAAACTCACTGCCATTGAATCAATTCTTACTTGCAACAATCATATAGGATAGAATAGAATTACCCTTGTGGGTTTCCAAGACTGAAATCTTCTTTTTTCAGTCTCTTCTTTTTCTCACAAAGTCTCTTCTTTTTCTCAAAAAGCGGCAGGTGGTTTCAAACTGCTATGTGGTTAGCAGCCCAATGCATAAACACTACACCGTCATCAGGGCTCCAGAAAACTCCAACAACTCCACAGAAAGATTCTCAGAAACAATTGAAGGAATTAGTAAAGTAGAAGATATATAAGAATCATAAGCAAAACTCAACTGGATTCCTGTATGCAAGCAAAGAGAGTTTAAAAAAAAAAGACATAAAGAAAACAGTGCATTTACAATAGCCACACAAAAGATAAAACACTTAGGAATAAATCTAACTAAAGAAATGAAACACCTATGCCAAGAAGACTACAGAACACTGTTACAAGAAACTAAAGAGATGAACACGAATGTTCATGGATAGGAATATGTAATATTGTGAAAATATCAATATTACTCAAAGCAATCTGTAAATACAATGCAATTCTGATCTAAATCCCAGTTTTATTCTTTAAAGTAATTGGAAAACTCCAATTACCAAGTAATTGGAGAGGGAAGAGACCTAGGATAAACAGGGAACTCCTTAAAATGAAGAAAAAAGTAGAAGATCCCACACTACCAGACCTCAAAATCTATTACACAGCCAGAGTACTCAAAACAGCCTGGGATTGGTATAATGATAGATACATAGACCAATGGAACAGAATAGGAAACCCAGAAATAAATGCAGCCATATACATGCAACTAATTTTTGATAAAGGGACAAAAAAATATTAAGTGGGAAAAAGATAGGCTCTTCAACAAATGGTGATAAAAAATTTTATCTCCAGATGCAGAAAAATGAAAAAGAACCTGTAAAAATAAACTCAACGTGGATTAAAGCTCTAAATTTAAATGCCAGAGTTATAAGGACCATTAATGAGAAAATTAGGACAAATTTAAGGGTCTCTATTGCAGGGCATACACATACTACCAAATATAACAAAGGAAGCACACACAGTAGAAGACAAAACAGAAGACTAGGACCTATTAAAAGTAAGACACCTATGCACATCAAATGCCTTCATTGAAAGAGTAACAAGAAAGCCCAAGGAGTGGGGAAAATAATTTAGCAATGAAACAAGGAGAAAGTTTTATTTAGTAATATCAAATAGTTATTTTATTTAGTAATATTAAATATCACTAAAATCTATAGAATTCTGCAACACCTCAAAAAGAAAATAATAATCTAATTAAGAAGTGGGCAAGAGATATGAATATTGAAATAGAAATGACCCTAAAATAGCTAACAAACACATAAGAAATGCTCATAATTACTAGCCCTTTGGGAGATGGAAATCAAAACAAGACATGTGATCTCACTTTATACCCAAAAGAATAGCTCAATTGTTAAAAACAAAAGAAAACAAACAAAAACAGAAAGCAACAAATGATCAAGAGGGTGGGGAGAGATTGGAATTCTTATACACTGCTGGTGCGATTTTAAACATAAACAACTATTGTGCAAAGTGATATGGTACTATGTAAAACAACTGGGAACAGAAATGCCAAACAACCCAGCAACACACAGAAAATGAACAGATATATACTCTCCCATGTTAATTGCCACACAGTTCACAAAAGCAAGAAGCTGGAAACAGGGGAAACATTTGTCCATAGAAAAGTGAATAAAGAAATCTGGTCTATACAGTGGTATACTATGGTATACTATGCATCCATACAAAATAGCGAGGAAACTATGAAATACCTCATAACATGGAGGGACCTGAAACTGTTATTCTGAGTTCATGAAGTCAATTACAAAATGAAAAATAGTGTATGAGACTGCCACTGTAAAGTTAAACACCAAAACAAAAGTAGGCAACTGTTCTCAGGCCATGTAATCTCCTAATCCAGTTGCCCAAGCAACAAGGTGGTGTTACCACCTAACACCCATCAACTCTATGTTGTTGTTGTTGTTAGGTACCATCCAGTTGGTTCTAACCCATAGTGATCCTATGCACAACAGAATGAAACACTGCCAGCCTTGGGCCAACCTCACAATGGTTCTGATTCCTAAACCCATTATTACAGCCACTGTGTCAACCCATTTCCTTGAGGACCTTCCTTTCTTTCATTGCCCAGGTACTTTACCGACCATGATGTCCTTCTTCAAGGCCTGTTCTCTCCTGAACTCATGTAAGACAGTTTCACTACCCTGGCCGCTAAGGAGCACTCTGGCTATACTTATTCCACATCAGATTTGTTTGTACTTTTAGTGGCCCATGGTATTTTCAATATTCTTGTCCAGCACCACAATTCAAATTCATTGGTTCTTCTTCAGTTTTCCTTATTCAATGTACAAGTTTGCCATGCATATGATGCAATGGAGAATATCATGGCTAGGGTCAGGTGTATCTTAGTCCTCAAAGAAATATACTTGCTTTTTAATACTCTTTATGATGAGAGAGAAGCATTACCTTGAGGCTGCGGCATGGGATATACCAGTTAGCTGCGTCAGCCAAGCCCGTTATTTCCTGTGGGCCTACAGTTCATCACATGATGCTAAGAACACTTTTGAAGAAACATTTACATACTGTTTCCAATTGCTGGTGCTGTAAAACTCCCGAGGGCATCTAAAGCCAAGCCCAAACTGACACCCCAAATACAGAGACTGCTGAATCAAGAAGCAAAAAGTTATACACTCAGTTTTAAAGAAGCAAAACATGTGAAAAAGCACAACGACGCCAAAGTGAATTGTTCGTTACTTGTAAGACACACAACAGAACAGTTAAACATCAAGGTAAAAGCAGAAGCTTTCTCTCCTCCCTGAAGGGCAGTCTCAGCACTCCTACAGCTAACTCTGCTCTGAGGACACCTTAGAGGCAGGTCCTGAGTTCTGGTAATCGCAATCATGAGATATCTAGTTCCAAAGGCAAGAATCCTCCCTTGATACTCATAACACATACATCTGGACAGTCAATACCCAACTTTCTCTTCCTCAAAGAGTACGAGCAAAACAAAGAAATACTTTTCTCAACTCAAAATGTTGCTCAGTCAGCAAGAATACCAAGACTGAAGATGGACTTTAGAAATTTCTTGTCTTCTCTGTAAAGGATAGGTTTTGAAAACAAGAAATGTCTAATGCAATTTCTGGAAAGAAAACTAATCAGAAAACCAGTACTTTTTACCTGAAGGGGGGAAAAACAGGAATATGAGGTCCAAGAGCAAACTTTCCTTGGCATCCTTCAGTGTTTATCTTACTGGAATGAGTATCTGAATCCTGCCTACCTTTGATGGTCACAAAACACAGGAAAAGTCTTCAGACCTAGTAAAGAGAAATATAGACTTAATAAATGTTTTTATGATTTATGCCATTTTCTTTCTAAGGAAATTGAGACCTATTTGAGCATTTCTCCTAGTTATCAATAAGCTGCATACTAATTCAGAAAAATGACCAAGTGCCTCTGTCTTTGTGTCCCCACAGTCATTTCAATAACTGAATCTATAAAATCTGAATGTTGTTCCTATTTTGAGACCAAAATAATTTGCTCTGGTGAAGACTTATTTCCAAGTCTGAAAATTGCACCAGTGCACAACAGAGTAACAGCTTCCCTATCTTAAGTCTTTTCTGGAACATCATAGATACACGTTTTTTTAACTGATAAGCTAGGGTAGTCAACATATCTTTTAAAAAGCTCTTCAAAAAATGATTTAGATACTTTTAAATATATATGGAATATCCATTGAAACTTCATATATATATATACATACATATGTGGGTGTGTGTATATATATATATGTGTATATATATATATATCTTGCAATGCAGACTAATGCAACATGTCTTTTGATCTCTTGACTTCTGCTTCCAGGAGCATTGATTTTGGATCCAAATCAGACAAAATTGTTGACAACTTCAACCTTTTCTTGATTTATCATGATGCTACCTATTGGTACATTTGTAAGGATTTTGGTCTTCTTTACATTGAGCTGTAATCCATACAGAGGTTATAATGTTTGCTCTTCATCAGCCAGTGCCTCCAGTCCTCCTCACTTTCAGCAATGAAGATTGTGTTATCTGCATATTTCAGGTTGTTAATAAACTTTTCTTGAATCCTGATGCTGCATTCTTCATAGAATTCAGCTTCTCTGATGATTTGCCAAGCATACGGTTTGAATAAGTACAGTGAGAAGATACGACCCCGACTCACACCTTTCCCTTGTTCTGTTTGCACAACTGCCTCTTGATCCATGTACAGGTTCTTCATGAGCATAATGAAATGTTCTGGAATTCCCATTCTTATTGTTTTCTATACTTTGTTATGATCCACATAGTCAAATGCCTTGGCATAGTTAGTAAAACACAAGTAAACATCTTTCTGGTATTCTCTGCTCTCAGTCAAGATCCATCTGATATCAGAAATTACATATATCCATTATTCCACATCCTCTTGTGAATCTAGCCTGAACTTCTGGCCGCTCCCTGTCAATGTATTGCTGCAACCATTATTAGATGATCTTCAACAAAATTTTACTTGCAAGTGATATCAATGACATAGTTCTCTAATTTGAATATTATGTTGGGTCACTCTTCCATGGAATGCCTACAAATGTAGATATCTTACAGTCAGTTGAGCAAGCAGCTGTCTTCAACTTTTCCTGGCATAGATAAGTAAGTGCTTCCAGTGCCTCAACAGCGTATTCAAAAATTTCAATGGATATTCCGTCAGTTCCTGAAGCCCTGTTTTGGCTAATGGTTTTAGTATTGCTTGAACTTCCTTCAACACCATTGGTTCTTACTCATGCTACCTTGTGACATAGTGGACTTTCAACTAGTTATTTTTGGTACAGCGACTCTTGTAGTCTTTCCATCTTCTTCTTTGGGTGCTTCCAGTATCATTCAACATTTTGCCCATAGAATCTTTCGATATTGCAACTCAAACCCTGATTTTTCCCCCTTGGGTTCTTTCACTTTAAGACATGCTGAGTGTGTTTTTTCTTTTATGGTTTTCTGAACGCTAGGTCCTTTCAAATTTCATTATAATATTTTACTTTGTATTCTTGAGCTGCCCTGTGAAATGTTCTATTTACTTCTATGACTTCATGGTTTCTTCCATTTGCTTTAGCTTCTCTATGATTAAGAGCAAAGTTTTAGTCTGTTCTGACATCGGCTTTGATCTTTTCTTTCTTTCTGGTCTTTTTAATGACCTTTTACTTTCTTCATGAATGATGTTCTGGATGTCCTCCAGCAACTCATAAGGTCTTCTGTTGTTAATGTTTAATGCATCCAATCTGTTCTTGAGATCTTCTCAGAATTCTAGTGGGACACACTCAAGTTGTATTTTGACTGTTCCAGAATTGTTTTGATTTTCTTCAGCTTTAATTTGAACTTATTCCCTGTCCTCAGGTCAATGCCAACTCCTAGTAACCCTCTAGGACATGGTAGAACTGCTCTTCTAGATCTCCAAGAGTGTAACTCTTTATGAGAGTAGAAAGCCCCTCTGAACTTACATATGAACAATTGATAGTATATTACACAGTCACCCCTGGGCTGTTTTTAGCTGCTGATATTGAACTTCTCCATCAACTCTTTCCACAGATGTAGTCAATTTGGTTTCTGTGTGTTCCTTCTGGATATGTCTGTGTCTATTAAAACCTTTTGTTTTGTTGAAATAGGTATTTTCTATGAACAAGTCATTGGTCTTACAAAATTTTATCATAGAATCTTTAGTTTCATTTTTACCACTAAGACCATATTTTCCAACTACTGTTCCTTCCTGTTTCCACTTTTGCATTCCAATCACCAATAATTGTCAATGAATCTTCAATGCCTGTTTGATCAGTTTTTGACTGAAGATATTGCCATGGAAATCTTGTAACCAGTTTCAATTAAAAAGTTAAAACCATGATGGTGTTCTGAAAAGAACCAGCATTTTCAACTGGCAGGCAAGGTTGCTAGGAGAATATAAGGCTTTTGAAACATCCAAGTAAAGAGTTTTCAACCACTCTATTTACTGCTTGCAGATTTTGTATAAAACGCATACAGTGATTGAAGGCTTCTTCTGGAGCAGTTCCTATTCTAATACTTGACTCTTAGGTCAGTCAGAACTGCTGTTTCTCTTCCCAGAGTCAATGCTGGATTCAAGGAGGGGATGACATCAAGTAGCTCTTCCATGACCACAGGTTCTGTAGACTTGCCTCTTCTGGGCTGTCCTGTGGCTCACATCCACAGTGCCACTGTATCTATAATGACTTGTTATTTTTGGCTGGCAGAGACAGCATCAAGGCCACCAGGATGGTCAGAGCTCAATGAGATGCCTGTCATGCCATGTGCATCCGTATGAACAGTGAAAGCTAGTCAGATAATAGACTAGAAAAATATTTCAGTGTGTATTTTATACCAAAAGTCTCTTCTCAACAATGGTATTGGGCACTCTGGCATGTACAAAAACTTCTAAGTTAGCCTGATCCCTGTTAATGTACATCATATAAGCTACTTAAATTAGCTGGGTGGGAAAACTATATTCATTTCTATCTCTAAGAAGGCTGTTTTTTTTTATCCAGGTCTTTAATAAACTCTCTAATCTTACTATAATTTGATTGTTGTGATACCTCATTTTTCAGGCTATACAGTAAGTATTCTTGATACCTGTGAAGTCTGTCCTACAACCAGGACCCATGTAATACCATTCTAGAGTATGTGAGATTGCTTCCATTGGAAGAACCTTGCCAAAAGCTCCATCCACCTAGCTCTGTTTCTTAGCCTTTTCCCATGCCTTTGATAGAACCATGTTTCTCTCATCCACATTTAAAAGGACATTAAGAGAGGCTGACAGTCTGCCTAGTTAAAACCTCAGGGAAATGTTGAGTCATTGCAGAAGGATCAAATTGGTAGCTAGGCAGATTTCTCTCCCAGTTCTATAAGTTGGAGGAAGGAAAAAGTAAACTGCTGTAGCTATCTGGCTAGGATGGGCACAGGTATCTGGCAAAGGGAATATAATCCCAAAGAGGGCAGTATAAGTCCAAATGTGGTCTCAGTTTGAGTGTGGGCAGAGGAAGTCATACTTATCTCAAATCATCCCCTAGGCCTCACCACCAAACTCTCCATCTGAGACATAGGCAGGGCTTTGGTGGCCGATGGTATGGGAGCAGGGAAAGCCAAAGGGCCTCTACACAATCCTCTGGTTAGCTTCCAATATTTCCTTTTCTTTTACAACACTCGACAAAGGGCTCTAAAGGTTTTTACCTAGAAAGTTTATCATTTTACAAAGCCATAAAACACTCCACATACAATTCTAATCTCACTTATTTCTGGCACAAACCTAATCCAAATATAAAAAAGTATTAAATTAATTGTTTCCATTCTCTGGCCATGCTTCTCTATCAGTTAATTTATACTATGGTCAGACTTGTTACATAACATCTTAAGCATTCTTCAAATGGTCACCTCAAAAGTAGGACCAATTCCCTAAAATAAGTCACCTTAAACATTCTTCAAATGGTCAATTATAAAGTAGGACCAATTTCCTAAAATAAGTCACAGAGGGCCTGTTTCTGGAACCTTGCTTGTTGTACTTCCTCTCCTACATTAAGTGAATCCTTCCTTTCTCTAGCACTCTCTGGCAGACTCCCCACTGTCTACTTTGCTGAAAGCTAAAACTGGCAATGATTTTTTCTCAAACACCATGTCCGTGGAAACCAGCTGGAAACTAGGAAATATACAATTTTGGTTTTGTTGTATAGACCTCTCAGCTATAGAAGAGAAAAAGATTAAATGATATCATATAAAAGGAAAAGATAGGATGAGAGGCTTTAAATTTTGGAGAAATTCTTAGAAAGGGGTAAAAACCCTCAGAAACACTTAAACAGAAATTTCCTTTTCCAATTCCAATTTTCTGGTGCCAACCAATTTTTCTCACCTGGTATAGCGCTATAACGTTAATCGAGGACCCTATGGGACTCCAGTCACTCATTACTGGCCTAAACTGGACTCTCCTTGAAGACATACCAAATGCCCACCAGATTTTAGAGGAAACGTATACACTGGGAGCTGATTCACACAATTACCTAGTGAATATCATTCTCTCTGTTTTCCTTTACTCCATCCTCTTGGATCCTCCTCTGCCATATGGTGAGGAGCCAACTAAGAACCAGCGACTTCTGAAGCTGAGAAGGGGTGCACTGTCTAAATTTGTTAGTCCTTGTCCATATACTGAGTCCTTGGACTGGATCCTAATCAATAATCATTCCAATTTGAACAAGGGTAAAGAGTAATTTAATTTATTAGAGGCTAGCTCCAGGGTCAACTCTACAATATTTGGCAAATGCTACCTTGATTATAGTTTTCCACAGGCATTTATACTAGGTTTCTTCTTACAAATGTTAACTACAGATTGCCTGCAGGTGAATCATAATTCTGGAAGTGAATGATAGGATACATAGATGACAGATGCTGTTCCTGGCAGATAAATTACAGGATGCGCATCGATCTCTTTTTGAACCAAAGACAAGAGACCAGGTTGATTTGAGAAATTGTAAGTCTAGTTATGCAAGTACTTGAGAGAAGGAAACAGTAGGATTTTCAGTATTCCAAAACTGCTTCCTTGGGCAGAGATATCCTTTGACCTTTCACTCCATAAGGCCTCAGGCTTCATTGCTTATCAAAAAGACCTTACTTTCCAAAATGGTTTTGTTTGCTCAATTTTGCTGATTTTAAAATGGAAACTGCAAGTCTGGGCTGCTACCATTTGGGTTTTTCTGCAAACCAAATCTTAAAGAGACCAGATCTCAAACCATGTAACATTTACAGCCTTTGATTAACAGCAGGCTAACTCTATTACCCCCTCTATTAATGCTATGTGAAATGTTTTTACAATTATTTTTGTTTGTCTTACATGTTTGCAATCTCTTACGTTTGCATATCAAAGTTTCAGGCAAAAAGAATTAATTAGCCCATCAAGACAGAAATTAATTAGCCCATCAAGAATTAATTAGCCCATTAAGCAGGCTGATAACAAATAACCAACAAGACTCCTTATGCTAGAAAGGACTAAATAAATAATAACAATAGTCTGCAAGACTACTTATGTTAGTATGATATCCTGGGTTCTCTAGAGAAGCAAATCAGTGTCCTTTATATTAACCTCAAGATCATAAATTTGAATCCACTAGCCACTCTGTGGGAGAAAATTGAGGTTCTCTACTTCCATAAACAGTTACAGTCTTGGAAACCCCATAGAGGCAGTTCTACTCTTTCCTATAAGGTCATGATTTTGAGTCAGAATCGACTCAATGGCAGGGAGTTTTATCTAAAATATTAAGTAACCAACAAAAAAATTATGAGATATGAAAAACAAAAATGTATGAGCCATACTCTAGAAAAAAGTCTGTAATAAGAATTGCTACCTGAGAGTGACCAAATGTCAAATCATTAGTATCATCTTCTGTATAATTTAATTTTTACTTGTTATTTAGATACAGATATCTGAATAGCTATTCAGATAACTAAATAGCTATTCAGATAGTCAAATAACTAAAAGGAAAAGGGAAAATTATTAAAGAAGTAAAATGTCATGTCGGCCAAATGATGAACACACATCTCCACATTCTCATCAACTCATAGGAACACACAAAAACAGAAATGGTAGAATGAATTTTGTTATGAATTCTGGAAGTAAGTCAAAGTTTACTAAAATATAAATGGTTGACAAGGAAGATGTAACTTCATAAAGATAGGAAAACTTTGATTTTCATATGCTTGTGTTTCACATCTCTCCAGCTTAGTAGGTCCTCTTAAGGTTGTAGCTGACCATATTTCCAGTAAGGGACACTTGATACTTGGATCAGGAAGAAGCAGAGTGGATCTTATCACAATCTATTGTGTGCGTGTATTCTAATCTTCCTGGGAGGTACCTGACAGCCTGATTCAATGTTTTGCTTATCTTAGAACTCACACATAGCATAAAAGCATTGCCTCAAAACTATAACAGACTACCAGCAATTAAAGAGTAATATTGAAGCATATAATACATGTCTAAAGACAGGAAAGCAGAAAATGGGGAAAGAGCTTCCAAGGATATTAGGGTCCTCAAAAGTACTTGTGTATACAGGAGAATTAAGAAAGTCACATTCAGTCTCAGGGCAGGATGTATGTTCACAAAATATATTAGAAGACCCTACACTTTCGCCTTGAACTAATTTACAGACTCATTTCAAGTGCCTAGAATAGAGTCCATATGTAAAGACTGGGAGAGGAAAATAAAAAAGCAAATCCCAAGGAAGTAAGAGAACCTGATTTCCAAAGTCACCACATTATGCTATTAAAATGTCAAATTTTAAACAATGAAAGACAAGAATTATATAAAAAATAACTAAGAAATGATGATCCATTCAAAAAAAAGATAATACGAAGGAAAATATCCTTCAGGAACCCCAGATAATGGACTTGCTAGAAAAAAAATTTGAAACAACTGTCTTAAATATACTCAGAGGGCTAATGGACAACAGGAAAAAACTAAAGGGGATCAATAACAAACAAAATGAGAATACAAAGACTGAGACAGAGATTACAAATAAAACCAAGACCACACACACTAAAATATTATTAACAAACATATACACAGAAAATCACAAGTGTTGGTGAGAATGCAGAGGAATTGGAAGCTTTGTTTACAGCTAGTGGAGAGGTAAAATGGTACAGCGGTTGTGGGTGAACCATTTGATGACCTCTCAAAAATGTAAACCTAGAAATAGCATATGACTGGTTTTCTTTCTCGCACAATTCCTTGCACTCTTCCTTTCTAGTCTAGTCCAGGCACTATGACTCCTGTAAAGAAGGGCTGTGAGAATAAGGGCCATTTGGCCATCAATGAAGTCATGACCAGAGAGTACACCATCAACTTTCACAAGCTGTCCATGGTGTGGGCTTCAAGAAGTGTGCCCCCCGGGCACTCAAGGAAATTTGGAAGTTTGCCACAAAGGAGATGGTAATAGCAGATGTGTGCATCAACACCAGACTCAACAAAGTTGTCTGGGCCAAAGGAATCAGGAATGTCCCATATTGTATATATGCACGATTGTCCAGAAAATGTAATGAGCATTAATATTTGCCAAACAAGCTCTATACATTGGTTACCTACGTGTCTGTTGCCACTTTAAAAAACCCACAGGCAGTCAACGTTAATGAAAACTAGTGGCTGATTATCTAATCAAAGTTCTAAAACTTCCTTCATGTGATTCAAATTTTCCTTAAATAAATGTGATAGTCTTGTGAGAAAAAAAAGAGGGAGAGAAAGAAATAGAATATGACCTAGAAGTTCCACTCTTGCCTATATACTGCAAAGTACTGAAAACTGACATCAATATTTGTTATAGCATCACTAACAGTATCCAAAATGGGGGAAACAACAGATGAATGGATAAACAAAATGTCATATATACATACAAGGGAATATTATTCAATCATAGATAGGAATGAAATTCTGATACATACAATGATATAGGTGGGATATTTACATTTTATGTCAACTTGGCTGGGCCAGGATTCTCAGTGGTCTTACAGTTAAGGCTTACTAATCCCACATGATGTTACATAACACAATTTTATCAACTTCATAATGGGATATACTGTGAGTGGATATGGGTTATGCTGTGATTACAGTTGTAAGAAGATTGGGGTGGAATGCAAGTCCTTTGCTCAGATCTGTCACAACTAATGTAATTGAAATGACATTTCTTCTGGAGTGTGGTCTATTTCTTATATAAATGGAAGATGTGGTAAAACATGCTTATATTTTGCTGGATCTGGATCCTGCATCTGCCTCATTGACCTCTAATTCTTTGAACTTGAGCCAACAGCCTAACATATTGCTTGATGATACTAGGAACGTGAGGCCCTGCCATCTGACCTTGTATTAATTCACCTGTCTGGTCACAAACCTGACCTGTTGACTTTGGACTCATCTGCCTCTGCATTAATCAGCTTGCGTTCTTACTGCTGATCTTGGATTCTTCAGTCCCCAAAGCTGTATGAGTCAGGAAAAGCCTCCAAGCCAATGTTTGTGCCAAGGGCTTGGAACCTACCTGCACTCATACTGGGCTTGTTCAAGTCTACCACCATGTAAGTCATTTTACTGATATAAAGTATATATATATATACTAGGAGTGATTCTATATTGTGCTAGGCTGGGTTGTCTAGAGAAAAAAATCCAGTAACTCTCATGTATGTACATAAAAGAGCTTGGGCTCTGCATGTCTCTGAATCAACAGGCAAAGAAAGGAGTTACTTCAGTGAGTGTGTGATTGATCCTAATTACTAATGGGAAATTGGATTGATATTACATAATAGAGGTAATAAAAGGTTATGTCTGGAATCCAAGAGATTCCTTAGAATGTCTTTGAGTACTATTATGTCCTATGATTAAAGTCAGGGGTAAACTACAGCAACCCTATTCAGATATGACTATTAATGGCCCAGGCCTTTCAGGAATGAAGATTCGGGACACCTCACCAGGCAAAGATGACATGCTTGCTGAGAGTAAATGAAATAAAGGATTAGTAGTGGAAGAAGGTAGTTCTAAGAACCAGTGATGACTACATGATCAGTTGCAAAATTGAGGACTGTCATTGCCATAAATATTTCCTCTTCAGATATATGTAAAGATAAGATATAAATGGGGTAGTGCACTTTTGGATGTATATGTGCCACCTGTAGCATGTTAGACTTGAATAAAATTTTATTATTGTATGATCCTAGTCATATGAACTATGTTAATAGGCAAATGCATAGAGAAAAAAAGTGATTAGTAGACAGCATTATCTATGGGAAGAGACTAAGATTCTGTTTGGGAAACTTTTTAAAATTTGGAAATAGATAGTGGTAATATTTGCTTAAATTGAGAAAATAATTAATGTCATGGAATTTTATACATAAAATGATTACAATAGAAAATTTTAATAAAATAAACAAATTAAATAGCCAAACATAAACCCTGAATATGGAAGGTATAATAACTGAAAAGGAGACCCAATTGAAAAGAATCAATAGCAATTTGAGTAGTAAAAAAAAGATAAGAATTTACTAATTTGAAAATAGGACTATTGAAATTATCCAACCTGAGAAGAAATAAAAAAGAACAAAGAAAAGTGATCAAAACTTAAGGGACCAACACATGATGAAGAGTACTACAGGCATTGTGAGTGTTTGAAAAGGAAAAGGAAATAGAGAGACAGAAAAATGAAGACATAATAGCTGAAATTTTCAAAAATTTCTCAAATATGCACATCAAATAGCTCAATGAACTCCAAGAAGGTTATATTGAAAGATATTTATAACAAGATAAATTATAAACCAAACTCTAGAAAACTATAAACAAAGGAAAAAACCTTGTAAGCATCAAGGGAGAAGTGATTCATCACATATGAAGAGTTCTCAATAAGATTAACCATTTCAACAAAATAATAATTTATAAATTATCAAGGGCTCATGAGGGAGAGGGGAGCGGGGAGGGGGAAAATGAGGACCTAATGCCAGGGGCTTACGTGGAAAGGAAATGTTTTGAGAATGATGAGGGCAATGAATGTACAAATGTGCTTTACACAATTGATGTATGTATGGATTGTGATAAGCGTTGTATGAGCCCCTAATAAAATGATTAAAAAAAAAGAATTGTATGCGCCCCCAATAAAATGATTAAAAAAAGAAAAAAAACAAAGATTAAGCATTTCTCCTCAAAAACAAGGCAGACTAGTGTCCTGTCAGCAAGGTGGTGAACTAGCCAGGCATGTTACATATGCCCTCTATAAAAAAGACATAAGAGAGCAAATGAAACAGACATGGGTTATAATCTTGGAACTTTGAGCTTCTGATAAAAGGATAAAGAAGTCGATTAAGTACTGACTAGGTGATGGTGATGTGGGGATGGTGCAGAACCATGCAGTGTTTCATTCTGTTGTACATAAGGTCACTATGGGTTGGAACAAATTTGCTGGCATCTAACAACAGCGACAACAAGAGAAGTTGAACAAAAGTGGCAAGAAAGAAGACAATCGGATTAATTTTCTGTTGACCTGATAGGATGTGGCCATCTTGAATTTTGCAAGCAGCATTTGATTGAGACATCAGTGTAACTAACACAACGGTGGCTGGTGATAAGAATGTTGGGATCCTTCTTTGTTACCCACACCCTTCTGGTAATCAAAAACATGGCCATCTCTCACCAAGCTAGCAGCCAGTGACACCATCCTTGCCCCCTGTTTCACAGGCACAGTGTCAGCAGAGAATGCATATAGAATGTTTTCAACATCTATTGGAAGAAATGAATAGGTTATAGGGTAACCTCATCAAAATTAAGAAAGAGAAAAAAATTACAAAACAGTCAAAGCTAAAACAAGAGTTTGAAGAAAATTATTAAAGAAAAGAAAATTGACTCAGCATAGAAAATTATATTGAATAAAAACCTAGTACGACCATAAAAAAACATGAAACAAACTGAAAACAAAAATTCATATTTATATCAATAATTAAATTGGATATAAATAGATTAAATGCACCAGCCAAGAGACTGAAAGTAATAGAATGGATAAAATAGGAAGACCCATCAATATGCTGTCTAGAAAAGACAAGGCAGACACAGACAAAAATAGACTAAAAATCAAAGAATGGAAATATATATCAAGCTACGTGTAATAAAAAACATGAGTAGGCAGTCAGGGTGCAGTGTGGCAACAATGAAACATACAACTTTCCTCTAGTTCTTAAATGCTTTCTCCCCCCACCCCCAACTATCATGATCCCAATTATACCCTACAAATCTGGCTATACCAGAGGATGTACACTGGTACAGATAGGAACTGGAAACACAGGGAATCCAGGACAGATGAATCCCTCAGGTCCAGGGGTGACAGTGTTGATACCAGGAAGGTGGAGGGAAGGTGAGGGAGAAAGGGGGAACAGATTACAAGGATCTACATATAACCTCCTCCCTGGGGAATGGACAGCAGAGAACTGGGTGAAGGGAGACTTCGGACGGTGTAAGATATGACAAAATAATAATAATTTATAAATTATCAAGGGTTTACGAGGGAGGGGGAGCAAGGAGGGAGGGGAAAATGAGGAGTGGATACCAGAGGCTCAAGTAGAAAGCAAATGTTTTGAGAATGATGAGAGAAACAAATGTACAAAAGTGCTTGACATAATGGATGTATGTGTGGATTGTGATAAGAGTTGTATGAGCCCCCAATAAAATAATTTAATTAAAAAAACAGAAGTAGGAATATCAAGTTCTAATAAAATATATTTTAAGGCTAAATCTAGTATACAGATAAAGAATGGGATGATGTAGTGCACCTCATATCTGCTAGGATCAACTGGTTAAGGGAGGGGAAGGGGATATTGTATTATACTTAGTGACTACCATGCAAAGCTATGATGAGGTCCCTCCCCCAGACAGGTAGACAGCCCTGTCAGAGGGATGAGAGATACAGATGGGAAAATCCAGGCAGGGGAAAGGGAGCAAACATGACTGTGGAGCATAAATGTATGACTGTTGGTACGGAAAGAGGGAGGACCAACCTCCAGTGTGTGTAAGTGGGGGGGTGGGGGGGAGGAAATGATGGAAAATGCTTTGGGGGACACTAGTGAGGAGTGGCTCTGGTGGTATGCACTGAATCCACCACAATAACTGGGACTTCAGGTTGCATCCCGGGGGCCCAGGCCAGGTGCTGTGGCATACTGGGGCTTTGAATCCTGCGTCTTCAAGGGGCATGGCATGCTCCAGAGACTGCACCAATGAGATCCGACGTGGAAAATCTTGTGGGTTAACTGGACTCTACCTCAGACACACTTATAATTTGAGAACTTAGGACAGAAAATTCATGGTGTCTGAAGAAATGGAAGACAGCTGTAACAAGGTTGGGAGACAGACAAACATTGTCTCGCTACATCAATACCCTATATGCTGTATTACGATAGTATATATTATTCTTGCAAACCTGTGACTGACATTCTCAGTGAATATGATTGCAAAAGTTCCCTGACAGTTAACCCCGATTGTCTGTCTAAATAACATCAGGCCACAAAAGGATTGATTCTGTACAGTGAATAATCCAGGAACTGCAATATGGCAAATGGAGTTAGCCTACATTGGCCCAGTATAATCCCTCTCTCAACAGGACTTTAAAAAATCAGTATCAAGGGCTAATCAAAGGCAATATTAACAGAAGATCATTATGCCAGAGGCATTTGATCAATAAGGCTCTCTACCATAAATGAACTAGGAGGTTTTGAAAGGGAGACAAAAGCAGATTTTAAAAAACAAACAAAACATAGAGCCAGGAATGGATTTGGGGCTCGCACTAAATCCTATCTCCAACTTAAGATCAATTAGTTCTTGCATCGTGGCCCTGCTGGATCCTCGCCCACTGAAAGGGAACACAGAAGATATGGTGCTATAGCAAAAGGTAGTGAAGAAATTAGATGGTGCTCGCCTATGAGATAAAATAGCATCAGGAGTCTTAACATAGCTTCTGCTTGTTTCCAAGCAAGCAGCTATCTAAGTGTGATGTCAACTAAGTCCACATGGTAGAAGCACACCAACATCAATCTTTGAAGGATTATAAGTCATATAATCAAAAATTGAAGGAGGGAATAGTGAGAATCCGGTTTGACAGTGGGAGCCCAAGATACATTTGTGAGATCTACATAGGAAATACTTCCAGTGATTTCCCTTTATCCATAATAGAGGGATGGGAGGAAAGTGGTTACTAAACGGAGTGCATTAGAGAGATGACTATAGAAGATCAAAAGGGTAAACCTGGCTTGAACAGTTAAAACCTTGTCAATGTGATGCACGTTAGGCCTAATCTGGTTTTCAAAATTATATTTTTTTAATTTACAGTGGGGTTTATCTCAGATGTGTTATGTCATTGGGGGATCAACCTCTTGAATTTTTGTTATATGTTTTTCTGGGTTTAGGTATATGAAATCCAGGACTGATGAACCTATAGGGACAGCAAGTAGAATACAGGATTCTGCGTGTGTGTGTGTGTGTGTGTGTGTGTGTGTGTGTGTACAGTGTTGGGGGAGATTAAACAGAAGCTGATGTCTAGGAGTTCAGAAGGAAATAACGGTTTAAAACTGACTGTGGTAGCAATTGTACAATATTGCTCTGTGGAGTGACATGATATTTGTATTAACTCCCAAATAGAATAGTTTTGGAAAAAATGGACATGATATATATCAAAGAGTCAATTGCCCCTTAATAAATATCTCTGCCCCCAATAAATGTGTCTCACAATAGATTTATCAAGCTCTTGCAAAAATGTTGAGAGAAACAGCTAACTCAACAATAATACTGGTAGACTTCAATACACTACTTTCTTTTTTAGCATATTCATTGAAATATAATTCACATACTATATTCCAATTGTTTAAATATTTTTAAAGGATTGTGTAATTATGACCATGTGTTAGTTCGGGTGGACTAGAGAAACAAATTCATAGACACACATATGTGTATAAGGAGGAGGTTTATATACAAGAGCAATTGTACATTAAGAAAACATCCCAACCCAGTCCAGTCCAAGGCCATAAGTGATATTAGCCCATATGTGTGCTACCAATCTATACAGTCCTCTTCAGATTCACGAAATACAAGCAATGAAGCCAAATGCAGGACAATCACAAGCCAGTGGGTAGAAAGTCTTTGGGTCTAGTGGCGTTGTAAGCATGTCAGTGCTGACAGGGGTCCCTCTGTGGCTTCTCTAGCTTCCAAGGTTTGGTTGGGTCCATGTGGCTTGTCTTCTGCAATGTCTCCCAGGGAGTAGCAGAGAGAGGTGTCTTCTGCCTCCAAGGAGGAAGTACCAGATTTCCCAGAATTCTCAGGAGAAGGTCATGCCCACACAGAAGTCTCATTGGCTATCTCCAGATTCACAGCATAGACTCCATCCCTACACTCTTAATCCTTAAACTGACACCAGATTAGGTGACTACCACAGACCACAATCAATTACAGAACATTTTCTTCATTCTTGTACCCATTATTATTAGCTTTTCATCCCCCTCCCCAACAACTGCCTTCGCCTACCCTTAAGGAACTATTAATCTAGTTATGTTTTTCATAGATTCACCTATCATGTATTTTGCATAAAGAAAATTATACAAAAGCAAAATAAAACAGCAAAACCTCAATATAAGTGAAATCAGAAGATAATAGAAACTAGAACAATTTAAAAATGGGTCAAAACGTTAAAAAAATGATAATATGTTACATTTTAACCTAACTATATCTGCATTCCACCATTTGTGTATCACTTGATCATGTTATGGGGATTCTGTGTTGCTGTGATCCTGGACACTATGTCACCAATATTTCAAATACCAGCAGGGTCACTAAGGTTTCAGAAGAGTTTCACTAAGAACAGACAAAAATAAGGAGTAGGCTGTCCATTTCAGAGGAATTAGCCACAGTAAAACTACATGGATAGCATTGAAACATTGTCAGATACTGGAAAACGTATGAATAGCAGCAAGACATTGTCAGAGATGGTGCATAAGATAAGGCCTTGAGGTCAGAAGGCACTCAAAATATAATTCAAGAACGGTTGTCTTCACAAACTAGAGTTGATCATAATAATATGGAAGCAGAGAAGCATTCGGGAATAAAGCCTTTAGTATGTTCATTGC
>NW_022111315.1:2294375-2303771 GCF_000313985.2 Echinops telfairi | reverse complement strand
AAACACAGGGAACCCAGGACACAAAAGCCTCTCAGGACCAACAATGAGAGTAGTGATACCAGGAGAAAGGGGGAACCATCACAATGAATTACATATAACCCCCTCCCTGGGGGATGGACAACAGAAAAGTGGGCTATGGGATACAACGGTCAGTGTAAGACATGAACAATAATAATAATAATTTATAAATTATCAAGGGTTTGTGAGGGAGGGAGGGAGAGCCGGAGAGGGAGGGGGGAGAAATAATGAGCTGATACCAAGGGCACAAGTAGAAAGAAAATGTTTGGAAAATGATGTTGGCAACAAATGTACAAATGTGTTTGACACAAAGGATGTCTGTATGTATTATAATAACAGCTATATGAGCCCACAATAAAATTATTAAAAATAAATAAATTAAAAAGAAAAGAAATACAGTGCTGTCTGCCATAGGATAATACCTATCTGTATACAAGGAAGCCAAGTCAATACAAATATAACTCTGATTTATGCACCAACCATGAAAGCTAGTGATGAAAAAGATAAAGAATTTTACAAACATCTTCTGTCTGAAATTGATCAAACATGCTATCAAAATACATTGATAATTATTGGTGATTGGCATGCAAGAGTTGGAACAAAGAGGGAAAAACAGTAGTTGGAAAATATGGCCTTGGTGATAGAAATGAAGCTAGAGATCACATGATAGAATTATTTTCCCACATAAACACATTTATTAGCATTCATTTTTGTTTCATTTTAAGTATATAAAAACAAAAAAAAAATTGAAAAAAACCTTTAATACCCCAGTAGGTATTCTTTCTGATAGCCAGGTACTATTCAATTGCTTCACCACACTTTTCAATAGTACCCATATTCCATGTTTCCTTCATGAGAGCAAGTACCAAGCAGGGCCATGTTGGAAGAAATAATTATTCTTAGATTGGAACTAGGATTAAGCGTAAACCCCAAATCCATTTCTAAATCTGTGTTTTCTGTCTGCCTCTGGTTCACCTTAAGGGCTTCTTTGTTACTTTTAAAATAATATTATTGATGCAAAAATTCATTTATCATACATTTGCATAGTTAAGTCCCTTTAAAAAAAATCATTTCATTGGGTAGTACTCTTACAGTTCATATCAAAATTCTACATACATCCATTGTGTCAAGCACATTTGTACATATGTTGCCATCATCATTTTCAATACATTTTCTTTCTACTTGAGCCCTTGGTATCAGCTCCTCATTTTTCCCCCTCCCTCCTTTACTCTCCCTCCCTCGTGAACCCTTGGTAATTTATAATTCTTTTTCATGTCTTACCCTGACCAATGTCTCCCTTCACCCACTTTTCTGTTGTGTGTCCCCTGGGAGGGGGTTATATACAGACTCTTGTGATCAGTCTCCCTTTCTCCCCCTCACCTTCCCCTGCCCCTCCTGGTATTGCTAATCTCATTATTGGTCCTGAGGTGTTTGTGTGTCTTGGATCCCCTGTGTTTCCAGCTCTTATCTGTACCCATGTACATCCTCTGGTCTAGCCAGATTTGTAAGGTAGAATTGGGGTCATGATGGTGGGGGGAGGAAGCATTAAAAAGCTAGAGTAAAGTTGTATATTTCATTTGTGCTATACTGCATCCTGAGTGGCTTGTCTCTTCCTTGTAAGGGGATATGCAATTGTCTACAGATGGGCTTTGGGTCTTGTGTTAGTCCAGGTAGACTAGAGAAACAAATTCTTAAACATGCATATGTGAATAAGAAAGATGTTTATATTCAAGAGCAGTTGAATATTCAGTAAACATCCCAGTCCAGTCCAGATCAAGTCCATAAGTCCGATATTAGCCCATATGTCTGGCACCAATCTATAAAGTCCTCTTCAGACTCATGCAACACATGCAATGATGCCAAACGCAGGAAAATCAGAGGTCAGTGGGTGGGAAGTCTTGTAGATTCAGTGGTATTGTAAGCATCTCAGCGTTGGCAAGGGTCTCCACATGGCTTCTACATGTCCAGGGTTCTGGCTGCATCAAGGTTGATCTTTTCCTCAGGGATGTCTCACAGGGAGTCAGCCTTGTCAATAGAGTCTCCGTGGAAGTGAGTCAAGAGAGAGCAGAGTGTCTCCCACCTCCAAGGAGGAAATCCAGGAATTTCCAGAATCCTTAGGGGAAGGCCATGCCCACACAGAGGCCTCATTGGCTATATCCTGATGATTGACATCCTAGACTCCACCCCTACACTCTTAATACTCACATTGACACCAGATTATGTAACTACCACAGATCTCCACTGTGCATTCCCCCTCATTCACATTGATATGATTTTTCATTCTGGGTCTTTGATGAATGATACCTGATCTTATCGACACCCTATGATCACACAGGCTGGTGTGCTTCATCCATGCGGACTTTGTTGCTTCTTAGCTAGATGGCCACTGGTTTATCTTCAAGCCTTTAAGATCCCAGATGCTATCTATATCTTTTGATAGTTGGGCACCATCAGCTTCCTTCACCACATTGGCTTAAGTACCCATTTTGTCTTCAGCCATCGTATTAGGAAGGTGAACATCACGGAATCCCAGGTTATTAGAACAAAGTGTTCTTGCATTGAGGGAGTACTTAAGTAGAGGCCCAATGTCCATCTGCTACCTTGATACTTGAACTATAAATATATGTACATAGATCTATTTCCATATTGTTACATATAAATATATTTACATATGCACATGCCTGTATTTAGACCTCTATAAATGTCCTTATCCTTCTAGTACTTTCCTTTTTTCCTTTTACTTTCCTCTTGTCCCACTATCATATTCAGAGAACATGTTCTCTAAACATGATATTGGGACAAGTTAATTCCCTTTTAAAAAGTGCTATATGTACATCTTCACAATCAGTTTTAATGCTCCCTGTGCACCGTGCCACACTCATTGTTTGCTCCCTAATTCCCCTCATCTTCCCACCTCATCCCTCATAAACCATTGCATCAGTTTTTGTCTCTATGTATCCTCTCCTTCTGTGCTTCGTAAACTGACACCTCTAACAGGAACAAAATAAAAGGAAATAAAATAATAATATAATGGTAAAAATAAGAATGAAGAGTAAGAAAGAAAAAAAACCACAAAAAATAATTTAAAAGCCAGAGTAGAAATTTCAGTCATGGAACTAGAAAGAAACATTTACACCTAGAACAAATTCAGGTTAGGCGAAAGAGGGAGGTCAAGTGACCAAGTATCATATTATTCTTGGTAGTTCCATCCACTAAAATCAAGTTTACAATAACCTTGTCAGATTGTAAAATTATTCTAGTTTTTCCCCTGTGCCAGAGAGGATCTTCCAGATGCATAACCTGACTAGATACTCAGAGGATGGATTTTGGGCTCCCACTGTCCTCCATAGCCTTCTGCAAATTGGATGTTCACAGTTTAAGCTCTGATACTTTTCCCGTCATCATATTTGGATTTTGTTGTCATCTTTGGATCACACAGGCTGGTGTGCTTCTTCCATGTGTAATTAGCTGACACCTCACTTAGATGGCTGCTTGTGTGAGTACAAATCTTTAAGACCCAAAGTTCTATTCCAATTGATATCCAGGAACCTTGTACTTTCTTCACCACACTTTGCTGTAGCACCCGTATCTCTTTTTCAAAACATTTTATTAGGAGCTTTTACAGATATTATTATAATCCCTAGTTCCATTAGCTCAAGCATAATTGTACAATTGCTGCCGTCATCATTTTCACTACATTTTCTTTTCTTCTTGAACTCCTTGATATCAGTTCCCCTTTATCCCCTCTCTCCCCCACCCTATCACCCACCGGAACCCTCAATATATTATTTATTATTATTATTATTATTGTTTTCTTTGCCATAGCTTCCACCATCCCATGTATCCCATCCTTAAAATTCTGATGTTCATTCTCTTTGAGTGGGTTATACAGTCATAATAGCTATCAATTCCCCCTTCTCCCCTTTCCTCCCCTCTCTTCCCATATCCTCAGAGAGTCATTACTATTTCCTCAGTGCTCTACTGCACCCTGAATAAATAGTGCCTTCCCTATGGCCATTCTGTGAGGGATTATGCCATTATTTTACAAGTGGGCTTTGGGTCTCCACCTTGCCTATGTTCCTTCATGTCAGTTTGATTGCTTGCTTTTGAACATCTGAACCTATACCCATTGACACCACATGATCACACAGGCTGGCATGCTTCTACCATGTGGACTTTGTTGCTTCCCTGCTAGATGGCCACTTGTTTGACTTCAAACCTTTAAGACTCCAGATGCTGTATCTTTTGATAGCCAGGCACCATTCGCTTTCTTCACCACATTTGCTTATGCACCCATTTTGTCTTCAGCAATCATTTTGGGAGGATGTGTATCATACATTGCCACATTATTAGGACAACCTTTTCTTTTACTGAGGTAGGATTTAAGTAGAGTACCAATGTCCATCTATTTCCTTATTGTATTTACTTATATAGAGAGAAATACACCTATCTTTATATATTTATACCTTTACATATATATTTATACCTATGTACATAATTTTTACTCCCTAGTTGTTTTCTCTATTTCTTTTTTCTTTCCTCCTGCCCCACTGTCATGTTTGCAGATAATTCGTCTGTCAGAAATTCCTCTTGGGGGCATCTCAATTGATCAAACATCATTAGGGACACTGCACCTTCCTAGCCATTGGTTGTAGAACCCTTGCTATTCTCCTGACCCTGACGTCTTGGATCACTGCTCTCTCCCCCTCCTTCTTCTCCCCTCTTATGTCCTCCCCCCCCCCAACCATCAGTCCTGTTACTGTATCCTTGAGATTGCTTGTCCTGTCTATCTTATATAGATAGACATCAAAAAGAAATGAAAAAGGGAAAAAAAACATGTAAACAGTTCCAGATCTACCTGCTGACCTTTGTGAACATCTCCCAACCTGTTCATATGAGGTGCCAAGTGCTGCACCCAGAGTCTACTTTGAGGATTCCTCTGAGACTTCCTGGCTTTCTTCCCAGTGCTGATCTGTTGTATGCGCCTCTTGCTTGCCTCCATGTGGAGAGCTCAGACCGACCGCACTCCCTGCACTGTATCTTCAGTACTGACCTCTATAGCTCAGTGACCTAGGGAGGAGAAGACATGCCTCAAGTTGGGGCCAGCTCTGCAGTCAGATCTTTGAACTAGCTGCTTCAAGCAAGAACATTGTCCTCAGGCCTTGGTGTGTCAGAATGACATCTGCTCACTCTCTCTCTTTCCCTCTTAGTTTGTTCCCATGTGAACAGGACAGATCGACCGCTCTCCCCGGATTGTATCTTCAGTACTGTCTTCTGTATCACTGGCATCTGGGGAGGGGGTATCATAACTCAAGCTGGGGCTGGGCTTGCAGTCCTCTCCGTTAATGGGCTGTTCTGTGAAAGGACGTCACCCTCTGGTGTCTTTCAGCCTCAGTGCCATATGCTCCTTTTTTTCCTCTTTCTTTCTGTTTTTGATGCCATATGAATCCTTTGGTTTGATCTGGCCCCTGCCAGAGTATCTGGTCCATATCCCAGAAACTATACAATGTGATATTTTTCCTCTGTATCAGTTGGACTGCTTGAACTTCCCTCAATGGACTCATACTGTACTTGTCATTCTGTGCTTAGCTAACTTCACTCAGCAAAATTTCCTCCAACTCTTTCCATGAGTAGATATGTTTCATTTTTCCATCGCTGTGTTTTAGAGATATGTAATACTCTTGTTTTGTGTATGTACCAGAGATTTTTAATCCATTTGTCTATAGATGGAAATTTAGGTTGTTTCCAATTTTTTTTTGCAATTGTGGACTGTGTAGTGCCCGTATCTTAATGTATTTCTTCATGAAGATGAGGACAGAACATGGGTATTTTATAAGAACTAACTCTTCTTGAATTGGGGCTAGAATTAAGTGGGAGACCAGAATCCTTCAGCTTGTCTGCAGGTTATAAATGACCCTGGTATACTGTAGCTGTCATATTATGACAGAAAACAAACACACAAAAAATTTTAAAACCCACCACACTCAAACAAGAACAAAAATAAAAACATTTTAAATCATCCCCTTGGGGTATAAGGCGACTGCATTGATAACATCAATATTGTATCCAATGGCATACAATTTACAGTATGTTAAGATGAGGAATTTATGCTAGTAAAGTTCAATTGAGAACTGAAATCCATAAGTTTTTGCTTTGTACCGATTGATTTCTTAAATAATTGAACTTGATTTACATTGCTTATGGGGGTTGGTACTAGGGGAAATTCTTCTAACATTCCTTAAAAAGGAAAATCCTTACCTATCAAAATAATACCTGTCATCTTATGCAAGGGGAGCATTGTGATACTCCACATAGGATGGCTCTGAGTCATCTTTCATAGGATGTCCACTAAGCCAGGGGTACCACCCAAGGTCAAATGACTGCCATTTCCACTGTCTTTGGGTGTCCATACCTCGCTACCTCTCCCATTAGGACATTTCAGTCCTAATCCAAGGACTACTATTAGTTTTGAGGTAAGGCCTAGTTCATTCAGTCGAGCTTCAATGTTGAATCTGTCTGGTGTGGTCCTGGAGGATGCCATGCTCCCTGTAAGTTCAGTGTCTAAGGTCATCATAGTGTTTAGTCCATGGCACAGTTCACTGAAAGTTGTGTAGGAACTTATTCAAAGTGTTTACCCTGAACCATTGAACCGGGTTTAGGTTATCTCCTTAGGTTCCCTACAATTATTGTTTAGAATTCCTTCCAGATGTGAGGTTTCTCCTCTCCATTTACCCACCATATCCACCAACAGAAATGCAAAAGCCTCCCCTGAAATGCAGATGTTCCCTTCTCCTGGTTTTAACTTGAGTTTCCAGTAAAGGTATCTTCTCATTGCTGTGGAGTGTCTATTGATTTGTTGCAGCCTTGTCTCAATGCAGTGTTATATCAATTGGATGGTCTTCTCCCTTCCACCTCCCTCCTGAAGGAGTGACCCCAACCAGAAAAAGGTCTCTTCTTACAAGGTAATTCTTATGAAGTGCATAAAAGGTGGGTAATGTATAGTTAATGGCCAGTAGGCAAACTTTGTTTGGGAGTTGGCCTCGTAGATATGTTTAATTGGTGTTTCTCCTTACAGTAGTGGACTTATACAATATGTATCCTTTTGTTATTGACTAAATTCACTCAGCATAATGGTTTCCAGATCCTTCCATATCATGCAGTGTCTCATGCTTTCATCACTGTTTTTTAGGGATACATAATATTCCCATTGTGTGTATGTACTTTATTTTCTTTATCCATTCTACCACTGTTGTGCATTTGGTCTGTTTCTAGTTTCTTGCTATTGTGATGGTGCACATCCATCAGGAAAAAAAATAGTGGCTGGGGAGACATTTAATGAGAAGTCAGCTAAATTCACATAGGAGAAGCACACCAGTCTGTGTGATCTAAGGACATTAAATAATAAAATCCAAACCCAGAGGAGGGAATAGTACTAGAGCCTAAATTCTAAACACCCAGTGTGCAAAGCACTTTGAATGACAATGGAAGCCCAAATCCATTTGCAAGATCCTTAGACTAGGTCTAATTGAGTCTCTGGTGAATCCCCAGTGATCATAGTCTAGAAATGTTAATAACCTCAATATCAGACAAATAGCACTGTAAAGTGGATTTTAAAAACTGTTGTTAGGCTACAATGTAAAACATTTTCCTTAGAACTCCATTTTGACTCATATCGAAATTATTTTAATTTTAAAAATTCTCTGCTTTCTTTTCTATTGAAGTTTTTCTCTGTTTTATTAAGTCATTGTTGCTGGGTATTTTTTGTCTTTGTTTTTATGTTTTTCTGCATAGGGAAGTAAGGAAGGGTGGACCTATGAAGGCAGGAGATAGATTAATAATTACCTGAGGGCATGGAAGTGGGGGTATGGAAACAACAACACAGTTCAAGAAGAAAGGAAATGCCCCAAAGTCCATTGTGGTGGTGACTGTACAAACCTTAACAGTATTGAACTATTACATTGTATATGTTTATTATAGCTCAATAAAACTATTTTTAAAATGAGTTTAGCCAAGAAAACCTCGTGGAGCACACTTCTGTGTCAGAATGGATAGTCTGGAATGGGTTTCATGACAATTGAGGGAATAAAAGAATTATTCAAAATGTAGCTTGGTGCGAGGCTATGATCATCAATGGGAAGGTGGTTGGAGGTGGGAAGAAGGAGGAGTTGGAGAAATAGTGCTCAGTTATGACTGATCTTCAGTATGTGCCTTCAAGTCTATTTCAACTCTCCGTGTTTCCATGTGATAGAGTAGACTCACTCCATAGGATTTCCTGGGCTGTAATATTTTTTTCATAATCCTGGATTTCCAATACAGAAAATCATGTAAACTAGAAAGAAACAGCAGCAAAAATTACAAAACAAAATATAGAAAACCCTCTATCGAAGAGAAACCAGAAAATATTAAAATAGAAACAACTATAAAATGGGTTGAAAGGGAGATCAAATTATAATTTTGACATACTACATCTGCCATAATCTACTATATAATGCTGTCTAGTAGCAAGGCTATTCACATCTCTCAACTGTGGTAAGAGGGATTCACCAGTGGCTTAATCCACATGGGGACCTTGCAAATAGATTTAGGGTTTCCACTGTCATCATAACCTTCTGCAAAGCAGGCATTCACAATATAAGATCTGGTGCCATTACATACTTTGGATTTGGGTTTTATTATTTACACTCCTTGGATCACACAGGCTGGTGTGCTTCTTCCATGTGGACTTAGTATATGCCTCACTTAGATGGCTACTTGCTTAAAGAGAAGCCTTTAAGACCCCAGAGGTTATTCTTTCTGATAGCTCAGCACCATCTGGTTTCTTCACAACACTTTGCTATAGCTCTCATATCATCAATGATTTCTTCATGAGGGTGAGTATTGAGTAGGGCTATGTCATAAGACCCAATTGTTCTTAGATTGAGGCTAGAATTAAGTATGAGCCTAAAATCCATTCATAATTTTATGGTATAAATAAGTCTCTGGTTCACTGTAGAGACACAATTACCATTATGTGATAGAGAGCATTATAAATCAACCCCCTGGGGCATAAGCTACTTCTATAAATAATGTCATTAATTTAGCCAATGTTATAGATTTGAAAACACTGTTGACAAAAGGAAATTATACATGTAAAGGCTAACTTTACCATTGTATTGCTTTGTTCAAGTCAACAATGCAGGTGCTGCTGCACAAGTTTAGTGGAGGGCATTAAGATGAGATGAGGTTGACTCCTGATGGAAGCATAGCACAAAGCCTTACCACAAGGTGTTACAGTTAGAGTGGGTCTTTTGGACAATTATGGAAATTTTGGGTGAGGTGGGATGAGAAATGAGTGGAGATATATCAAAACTATAAATTGATAATTGGCAAGATATGACA
>NW_022111315.1:2292554-2294256 GCF_000313985.2 Echinops telfairi | reverse complement strand
AAAAATTGATAATTGGTAATATTGAGTCATTGTGAGGCAAATATGAGTAATTCAGTTATTCATAATGGAGAAAAATGTATGCTATCTTGAGTAAAAGGCCGAGAAAGGCCTTGTGATTGCTAATGCTAATCTGACATTTATCAGATGTTTATTTTATCGTTGGATTTCAAAACTTTAAGGAAAGTGTATAAACTTCTTTCACTACCATTTTCCATTCATAGGAATCAAATACATAAGAGGGAGTAAGGTAATACTAGTTGCATCTATTCCAGTAATGTCCACACGTCTCCAGCAGCTTGGATGGCTGAGAGTGCCACGATGGGAAAAAGCTATGTCAGGAGTGACGCTTTGTCTCTCTATGGGTAGTTCTAGTGTAGATAGTAAACTGCTAGTAGCTCATGACCATTAACATGAAAGTTGGCAACTTGTACCTGCTAACAGTGCCACAGTGGAAAGGCCTAGTGTCCTGCCTCTGTAAAGATTACAACTGAGCAATTTCTTTACATTTTCATATCTATGGGATGTCCTGCAGGCAAGGCCTCCTTAGAAGCTACTAATCCTCATCATCTTACTTACAATCTCTCTCCTATACCCTCAGACCTGCTCCCAGAACTTCTCTTGTAGCCCTGTCACAATCAACTGGATGTCAGTGAGCTTGATTTTAGTTTTATCTTTTATTAGGAAGAAATCCTGAAACCTATTGGAATAAAATGATAAGAGAGTTTACTTTCTTGTTGTTAAGATCAGAGCAGAAATTAATGTATTGGAAAACAGAAAAATAACAGAAAATAATTAGAAAAAAATGTTGGCTCTTTGAAAGTATTTAAAAATTAACAAACCAGAGGATCCCAAGATGGCACCCAGGTAAGCAGCTGATATTGTAACCTCAGAGAAGAACAGTGAGCCAGGTAGCCAAGAGGTCGAGTGGGAGGATTCTCATAAGTGAAAAGACACCCAGGACAACCTGGAGCACTTCCTCTCTCCAGGAGACAACTCTCCCACACATCTGCCTGGCTCCAAAGCCCCGAAGAACTGTAACCTGATGTCTGCAATTTCCCGGCCCAGGACCAGCAGTGCTGCTTCTGCACGCCGCCACGGCCACCACTCACCGATTGTCCCTCATCCCCCAGACTGGTTGCCATTCCAGGAGCTGGGCAGCTGCCCTGCCAAGACCCTCACAGCCATGGCTGGACCCACACACAGCAGCTGTCCACCTGTGTAGCACTCCCCTAGGGAAGCTGCTCTTTCTCCTGCAGTTTCCCCCTCTCCACAGGAGGCAGTCTCACTACCAAGCTGTGGTCCCTCCCATTGTCCACCCAGGGCCCCAGGGCCCGCTCACAGTCCACCTGCAGCCCCCACACACACACACCTCCACCCCTGCGGCAGCTGTGTCTATGGTACCTAGGTCAAGCAGAGCCCACCACTTCCCAGGCAGAGCAGCTTGGTGGGTGTGGCGCGCAGCTGCTCAGCACTTCCTGGTCCCTCCTGGCACTTCCTGGTCCCTCCTGGCGCACTAGGAACAGTGGAGAGAGCATTCTTGGTCCAGAAAGCATCCCTCCCCCATTTCTCACCTAGCTCCTGAACCCAAAGAATCAGGGACCCAGGCCCTGGGGATCCCCTACTGTGATAGGTAGTTTTATTGTGCCAACCTGGCCAATGAACACATGTTGGATTAATTGAAGGGCAGAGAGATAAATGGCTC
>NW_022111315.1:2253711-2268723 GCF_000313985.2 Echinops telfairi | reverse complement strand
GAGCACAAAAGTGGTAGCTCCTATTCCTGACTTCACTTTCTCCTTCTCCCTTTTCTGTTCTCCTAACCTAGCAGTCTTCCTCCCGCCTCCCTCAGCCTCAGCTGACTCACTGCCTCACTCACACTATCAAATGAGATATTCCATTCCTTAAAGGTGTACAGACAGACACACATTGCCATACGACTGTCCCCCCACCCCCCTGCACTCCGGGAAAAGTCACACAGAGAAACAGACAGGTGATAACACCAAGAAATAGTGCCATAGATGCAGGCACCTTGTCACACAAATGCACACCTTCTCATACAGACAGAAGTGGTATAAAACAAAGAAAGACACACTTTGTCATATAGTTAGAGGAACACACTCTTGATGTCAGTCCCACACACATACACCCAGTGAGAACAGAGAGACATAGTCTAGTAGCAGATAACAAAGGATATCTGTCTCTTATGATCCTTCATCCAACTCCATGGCCCTAACAGTATATTTTCTTAATCACCACAATGAATGATAGATCACAACACAACTTCTCCATGGGATTTATTCTTTGTTAGATTCCACTCCAAGGTCTGGCCCCACACTTAAATTATAATCCTCCACATTGTTTTTACTAAGTCATTTGATGTGGGAGAAACTGTCTCTCAAATCAGGAGGCTTTTTCTCCTCTACCACATGTTAGTGGTGTGACCTTGGGCAAGTCTTTTCACTATTCTCAGTTTTTGTTTCCTCATTTGTAAAACAGAAAAACAGTTTTTAAAACTGTAAAACAGTTTTTGTTTCCTCATATGCTCTGCCTACATCTTGGGTTTTGTGAAATTCAAGTGAGAAGAGGTAGTTGATAGTATTTCACAATAATAAAATACCACCTGGCATTGATGGTGTTTTGATTGGAATGCTTTGTGGTTTTCAACCCCTTTCATATACATTTTGAGATCACTACTGCTCCAGATGGTTGTCAATTTTACAGATGAAAAAGTTGATGTGCATGAGGGCTTTCAGTTTATGAATAGGAGTCTAAGCCTTTTGCCAAGGACTCGTCAAATTTTCAGTGGCCAGTGCCCTCCCTCGTCTCCTTTACTTCACTCTAGAGAACTTCTTGTGCTCTCTTGATGACTGCTCTGCCAAGAGAAAGGCAGTACCATCTCTACAGTTCTCTTTCTTCTTTCCTGCGCTGTCTCTCTGAACTGAAGCCCAAACCACAGGGCTCTCAAGTCCACCTGTGTTATGGTCACTATGGAGAGATATATCCCTGCTCTCTTCTGTCATGCAGCTCCTTCTCACTTCAGCCCTTACCTTCGCCTTCGTCTCAGACACTTTTGCCTTCTTTGTACATTCCTACACCTGCCTCTGGACTCCAAGCCCTCCTGCCCAGCCACATGAGTCTGTTTGGAGATGAAGCCCCTCCTCAGAGCTGCTCTTGGGTGGAAAGTGCACAGATACAGGCCAAGATAGGGAAGCTTCTTCTACTTCGAGAAACCTAACCCAGTGTCTCCCACCTCCAGGACCAGGTGACCACTTCTTTCTAGGGACTTGTCCTGAGTGTCTCAGTCCTGTTCTTTCTGGGGAGCCTCAGAAACCTTTCTCTCTTCCTTTGCAATCTATGCCCCTGTTTGGGGCCCCACAGGGCTCCACAAATCATACCTGCCCTCACTGCTGCCTGTGACACCTCCCAATTTAGTATCAGTTGCAATATTTCCATAAAGTGCGACTGACTTCCTCTCACACAGCAGTTAACTTGGGCAGGTCCAATGTGTCCACCCCCCTCCCCTGGCTTTTGCAACTCCTAGGTTCAAGCCTCTGTCCTCTATTACTGCTCTATGCATAGTTCCACCTCCACCATGACCCTCCTGACCCTGCCTAGGTTTACTGGACAATCCCCTCACTGCTGGTCCACTATGGTTTCTCTTCCAGAGCTATCTTTTCAACCGGCTGTACTGTGGTTTGGAGCGCTTCTTCTCCTCACCTCTGCCTCTGTCCTGCTCTAAATTCAGAACATTTAGACTGTAGAGAGTGGTGGAGATGGGGAACAAAACTTTTTCCTCTTTAACAGCATGAAGGGATAGATCCCCAAGGGAACAACAGTTCTCAGCTCTGCTCGCATAAGGTCTCATCAGTACAGGTCGATGCTCAGTAGGGGTGTGATAATTCTACTATATTCTGTACTAGTCCAAACCCACCCAGCAGACTGCTTGATAGTGGATTCTATGCCTCATATTGAGTACGTTGGAGAAGCAGCGGGAATCCGTTTAGCAGAGAAGATGGTTGATGGAGTCGAGGCTGTTTCGTAATAAGAAGAGGAGACTAGGAAGGATAGGGTCTCTGACTTCAGACCTCAGAATTATCATCATGCTTTTAAAGAGGAGGGATGTCTTGCTTGGCCTCAGAGAGACTTCAGTCAGAAAATCCTGGCTTCAAACATAAGTCTTTTATTTATTACCTGTGTGACCTTGAGCTAGGGACTCCAACTCCCTGAGATTTACTTTTGTCGTTTGTAAAATGGGACTAATTTATAACAACATCTCCATGAGGTCACTATATATTTTTAAACATTTTATTGAGCACTCTTACAGCTCTTGTAACAATCCATACAATTTCATCAAGCACATTTGTACATATTCTGCCATCATTATTTTCTAGACCAGTGTTTCTCAAACTTCCTAATGCCGCGACCCATTAATATAGTTCCTCATGTTGTGGTGACCCCAACCATAAAATTATTTTTGTTGCTACTTCATAACTGTAATTTTGGTACTGTTCTGAATCGGGCGAACCCTGTGAAAAAGGGTTGTTCGACTCTCAAAAGGGTCGGGACACACAGGTTGAGAACCGCTGTTGTAGACATTTATTTTCTACTGAGCCCTTAGTGTCAGCTCCTCTCCTTCAACTCTCGTGGCCCCTTGATAAATGATAAATTATTACTTGCATATCTTACGCCAACTGCTGTCTCTCTTCCCCCATAGTTTCTTTTGTTTGTCCCCCCGGAGGAGTTGGGGCAGTTATGTGTTGATCAAGGCGATCTGTTCCCCCTTCCTCCCCTCCTCTCCTAACCTTCCCTCTGTCATCCTAGTATTGCTACTCCCATTCCTGTTCCTAGATTTCGTGTGTTGTGAGCTTTTATGTATTATCTGTACCTGTGCACATGCTTCAGTGTAGCCCGCTAGGGTCATGACAGTGGGGGATGAGGAAGCCTCAAGGAGCCAGAGGAGTATTATGTGTTTCATCGGTGCTTTACTGCACCCCGATTACATGAGGTCACTATTAATGAAAGTCTGTACTGTACCTAGGTCTATCATATCAAAGTTGCCGAGTTAACAGTTATTTCCTACATACTCTTACAAAGCGGGAATAAATTGCCTTAGGAGGAAGTATGCTCCTATTCCCAGGATATGTCTGAGCTGATATGGGCAGATCCCGGGCAGAAATGCTATAGAGATGACTCTAACACCAGATTAATTGGGAAGTAGGACTGGGTGGACTCTGGGGCCCATTTCAAGCCAGAATTGAGGTCTGTAAACAGCCGTCTCCTTGAGTAGCAGGACTGGATGGGGGATCGCCGGTGAAGGCTGAGCCCAACATCTACACACTGGAGAGGGGTTCTGCATTATGCCAGAGCCAGTGCCTTTCCATATGCACGTATTCACTGCGTCCTACTCTTCTTCCACTCAAGCTGGCAGCTGTTTCTTCCTCACTGCTTTCCTCTCTCCTCCCACTTTCCATAGCTTTCCTGCCAAGCTGAATTCCTCAGCTTACACTGGGTATAAGGGGTGCTGAGAGTAAGGAGCTTGGGGCACTGAACATAGGGCAGGAGTCCCAAGTTGGCCAATGGCCCCTCTTGTCATCTATGTTCAAGACAGTAAATAATGCTCAATAGACACACAAGGTACCCTGCTGTTAGAGGGTCGGAGAAACAATAATTAGATGACCACCTGAGAACCCTGGCACAGACTTCCCTAAGGTAGGGGCCTCCAGATTCACATAAGCTCGTCTTCTTATTACCAAGGAATGTAAGGATAGGGTTCTGGTAAGGGGAAATAATGAGATCATACAGCAGGGACAGAGGATATAGCGGGAAAATAGCTCCATGGTGTCCACACCACTCCCAACCCCATCCTAAACCTACCTCCACCCTTCCTCTCATATTCCCCTCCAATTTTAGCCCACACCCAACACCATTCCCAAACACGCAACACCATAACTTTCTCAATCTTTTACTGATCACCCTACCACACTTCACTCCACACCACACACTCTAATCCTTACTCCTAACCTACATTTGTTTTAATCACCACCTCTTGCAACAGCCATTTCTTAACTTTTATCCGAAATCTGGTATTACCTCTTGCCCAACCCTCCTCTTACACCTCCTCTTACTCCAAACCCTCACCCTGCTTTGCATAACTTTTCCCTTTTCAAACCTTATCCTTTCTTACTGCACATCCCACCACTTCACTCACCTATGTCATTACTTTTTACTCATTCACTTCTCTTGTCCCTTGCCCTCATCCTTGTCAATCTTTATTGCATTCTCCATATCTCTCCCGTTCCCCTTTCCCACATCTCATCCCAAGTCCTTCTGCTTGCCTATTCTCTACTGGCCCTCTCCAAGACAATGTGCCTTTCCCTATTTACTTCTGCCCCTCTCAACCTATCTCCTTCTTATCCCACTATCTTCCCGGCCCTACCTTATGCACCATATCCATTCCTTTCCCTGTACTACAATACTCTTTCAACTACCTTTGCCTGTATTCCCACTCCTCATTACTGCTAGCCCTAGCTTCTTTCCCTATTCCTTACACCACCTCCCTCTTGACAGCCCACACCTTTTCCTCTCTTACTTCACTCCCTCCCACATCTCAGACCACACTCCTTCAGCCCTTACCCCAACCCTTCCCCACTTTCATCCTATTCAATTCACTCACCCATATCCACTCCCCAACCTGTTCCTGTATAATAGTTGGATTCCTTCCATCTCACACCCAACTTCACTTTTTTCACCTTCCATCTCTTACCTTCTATCCCATCCCAGCACCCATATCCTGTACCCTTTTCTGTTCTCCTCCCTCTATCCCCCTGGCAATGCACCTCTTTCCAATAACACCTCCACATCCCTTATCTCTCACATGCCTCGTTCCCCACTCACACTATGTTCCTTATTCCCTTGCCCTCTTCCTGCCCCCTTTTCTTCTAGTCTTCTTTTTATCAACCCCTTCCTACTTGTCTCCCCCTTTCCCATTTTTTACACTCTTTATCATCCACCCTCTGAGTACAAACATATCCAGAAACATAGATGCACACTCACAGACATACATCCCCGAGTCTTCTTCATGGCTACTTCCCATCCTTCACACAGGCTGGTGGTACCTGACAACTATATGCACCCTAACAACACCCCCCAGGGATGATACTCTAGTATCTCATGAAGTGTGTGTGTGTGTGTGTGTGTGTGTGTGTTAGGGTGGGGGAAAGACAGGTAGAGGAAGGGAGCCCATTACCTTCCCATTCAATATCATAGTCTGGATGGAAGAGTCTGTTGAACAAGATGGAGGTGGAGGGGCTGATAATGAGCGACAGCGAGAGGGAAATAGAATGGATGGTGTAAGATGAAAGGAGGGTGTGACCCTAGGACATTGTGACCAAGAATCTGTGCCCATAGGACATTGTTCTGTAATATGAGAGGGTACTTCTAAGCCAATGTGGGCACCCTCCCCATGAGTTGGTACCTCAGGGAAAGCATACATCTATATTATGTTGGTGGGAATGTAGGCCAGCACCTCAGGCTATGGACTTGAAATTTTACATAGAAAAGCTTCTTCCTGAAGGAAGTTCTTTTGTGCTCTCACTATCCTAAGCTCTTTATTGTGTATACATGCAGATTGGGTATCAAACATGGCATCCTTATCTCATCTCTCAGTCACACCCAAAATTCAGCTGCAATCCAAAGAAAGCCAGAGCTTCTGGCCCAACTCTTTCTCTAGTCCTTGCAGCTGACTCTGGGGTCAGTTCATAGCCACCTAGACCAGCAGTTCAGGAGGGTGTTTGCTGATAATCCAGGAGCAGCCTGGGCTTCTGGGTCTGAACAAGTCTGGGCCCACAGAAGAACAGCTCTCCAATGTTGCTTTTGTAAGTCTCTGGAGAAGGAATATGTTTGTGTTCTTGTGTTAATAAACACACAAACTAGAGTTTATACCGGTGGCCAGGGATGTTGGACCAACATTTTCTTCATGGGAACAAGAGGGACTTCCAAAAAGTCTACATATTTAAGTCCTGAGTCAAAAAGCTGTTTAGAAGGGTGAGCTGACTTTGTCAGTATCCCTGTTAGTCTTGTGACTAACTGTATGTTGATTTACTTTTGTATTTTTTTCTGTTTGGTGTTTATCTACACAAGATAGGCAGAATAGACAATCTTAGGGAGACAGCGACTAGTCGGACAGTGCCTGGGGGCCATGGGATGGGAGGGGATGAGGTGAGTGGGGGCTAACAATGACCAGTGCAGGTGAACAGTAAGTGTTCTAAAATTGATGGTGAGGAGGGGGTAGCTTTTCTGATCCAGTTTAATCAATCTAAGCATCTGAGAGGAATTACTGAGAGGTGAATGATGGGTAAACATAATAGTGGGATAGGAGGAAAGAAATTAATATATGTAAATATGTGTGTATTTGTTTATATCTGTGTGCATATGCAAGTGCAACATGGAAGCAGATGGACTTTGGGCCTCTACTTAAATCTTACCTCAGTTCAAGAATGATTTATTCTAATAATGCTGCATTGTATGATACTCACCTTCCTGACACAATCACTGAAGACAAAATGGGTGCATAAGCAAATATGGTAAAGAAAGCTGATGGTGCCTGGCTATTAAAAGATATAGCATCTGGGGTCTTAAAGGCTTGTAGTTAAATAAGCAGCCATCTAGGAGGGACACAACAAGCCTACATGGAAGAAGCACACATGGCCCATGTGATCATGAGGTGTCAACGGGAAGAGGTATCAGAAGTTCAAAAACAAGCAACCAAATTGAAGTGAAGGGGTGTGACTGTAGTGAAGACCCAAAACTCACCTGTAAGATAATTAGACAGTCCCTCTCAGAAGGGATAAAAAATCCAGGGTGTGGTATGACACTTATGAACCACATAACTATCCTCTAATTCTTTAATATTTCCTCCCCTTACTATTATGGGTTTTATTTGTTTTACCTCATTAATTATGTTAGCTTTGCATGTGTTCATTTGCATATTTAAGGTTGCTCGGTATATGAAAGCCAATATAAATAACCCTTCAGAAACAGTAATAGGAGTAATGGTTCCCTGGGGGTATGGGAAGAGGTAGGGGGAAGGGGTAATAGAGAGCGGATAGCATTGATTATTGTATAAACCCACTCAATAAGATCAACAACAGAATTGTATGTGATTGGATATAATGGATCATGTAACAAATGGCCAAAAAAAGCCCCAAAAAACTATTATAGGGAAAATATAATAATAAGGGTTCCTGGGAGGTAGGTGGAGAGAGGGAGGGGATAAAGGGGAGTGGATGTATTGAAACTGGTTCTGTTAGCATTTATAAAATACTGCTTGATGTGATTTAACTTTGGATTGTTATATCTGTAAGAGCTCCCAATAAAATGATTAAACATTTTTTTAAAGAAAGAAAGAAGGGTGAGCGGAGGGATAAGAGTTTTTGCAGCATGAAAGGTACTGCCAGGACTGAAGTTCTGGCTTAAATGGATTTTGAGCAAGGAGCTAGAGGTTGAGCCACAAATTTCGAGGCCAGAAGACCAGGCGGGCTTTCTTCAAGAAGAAAGGGAAAGGAAAAACAAGACTGCATGCTTTTGTGTGCCTCGGAGAAGCCAGAGGCTTTATATATGCCCTAACTATCATTTTAGAAGAAGGTACTAGTTTTAGCCCCATTCCACAGATGAAACAACTAAGGCCCAATAAGGGGAAGTGATTACTTACGCCACATAGCTAAAAGGAGAGCTGGAATTCAGGTCCAGGTCTTTTTGATCCTAGAGCCTTTGTTATTTCCGTAAAGCACAGGTGTATGGGGAAAATGTTACTAATTGCCTCCACTTAACAGAGGCAATACCCATTTGGCTTACTTGGAGGTGAGAAGCTAGACTAACTGAAAGAGAGCTGCAGCAGAAGCTATTGCTAGCTTGTAGAGACCACTAGGTGTGCCTCAGTCCCAAAGTGGGCATCTCCCAATATCTTCTTTTTACAATATCCATCTTTTGACCTTGAGATCCAGTGACAATCATCTATATCCTCCGAGGATATCAATAGGTGTTTGCTCCTTATCTACATGTTTCAACAAAGGAGATAGAAGGAGCTAGCCTTCTCTTGCCTTCTTCCTTCAGCTCTGAGGTAAGCTATCTCATCCCTATTCTGAGCATATAAAGAAAAAATTAACTTGGACAGGAGATCGAGTCCAGACTTGAGCCTGGTCTGGCACATCCTGGTAGAGAAAATAAATGTAGTGAGATCTTGCCCCTCCAGAGCCTGATGAGGCCTGGCCTGGAGACTAGAGACCCAGCTCCCATGTCAGTGTTTCGATGATACCCTGTTCTTGGACTGAGGCTTCTTCTGGCTGTAGAAGGAAGTGCTAACCTATCAGGTTCTGCTTCAGAGTACAAAGTTTAAAGTTTGGTGGCAATGTCTCCTGCCTTTTGTTTTAAGTTGATAGCATAGCTGCCTGGCTGATCTATGAAAGGTGAGCTGTTTAACGTTGAGCTCCACTAAAACTTACCCTGTTTCCCTGAAAATAAGACAGTGTCTTATATTAATTTTTGCTCCCAAAGATGCACTAGGTCTTATTTTCAGGGGATGGCTTATTTTTCCATGAAGAAGAATATGGTACACATTTATTGTTTTATTAAAAGAGACCTTGCATTTCCTGTCTGCCCCAGCTGTGCTGCGGCCAACAGTGAGCTGCGCGGCGGTGCCCGCCACTACAGTCCAGAGTCCAGAGTTATGGTAGCTTTGGGGGCCCTTATTTTCAGGCAGGTCTTATTTTTGGGGGGATGCCTTATATTTCAGTGAGAGGCAAAACTGTACGTAGGTCTTATTTTGGGGGAATGTCTTACTTTCGGGGAAACAAGGTACAACCACGTTCTTTAAAAATACCCTTTGTTTCAATTAACAAAAACTATATAACAGGAAAAAGTCATAGACACGCTCTTAGCATTCTAACGTATTTCCTTATAATACGGTTTTCTGTGATTGTACATTGTTAGTTGAAGCCATCGTTTTTTATTTACGTAACTTTTTCTTTCTAATAATATTTGGTTGTGTTTTAGCTGGGTTTATACAGCAACATAGGTTCCAATTTAGCACAATTTATACAACCTATTTTGTGACCTTGGTAACATTTTTCACAATGAGTCCACATTCTCATTATTGGGGCAATAGTCTTGGGGGTATGGGATCCTGTAGACTCTATCAATCCAGCAAGTCTAGCCTTTTGGAATTTGAGGGGTTTATTTTCTACATAGTTTAGAACAGTTTTATTAGCAATTTATCCACATAGTATGCAATTCAGTAATTCAACCATATCAATTTTGTACAATTTTCATCATGTTTAATTCTGGAACATTTTCTTCTTACTTGTAGTCATTTTTATTCATGCAATTATTATTTTTAACTGTGCAAAAATTTACACAACAGAACATTCTTCAGTCCACCACTTCTACTCGTATAATTCAGTGTCATTGATTATACTCTTCTTGCTGTACAGCCTCTATTGGTATCCATTTCCAAATTATTCTACCACTATTGACAGAAACTCAATGCCCCCTGTACAACATTTCTTTCCCCTTCACTTATGGTAACCATTGGTCAAGCTTGATTTCTTTTTTCCCCCATGGTTTTCTTGATATAGTATTCACATATCATATATTTCCCTGGTTAAATCACTTTTAAAATGAGTTGTATAATCACAATAAGTTCTAGTGCTCCTCTCCACCTCAAGCACACATTATTGGTTCCCCCAAATCCCTCACTCTTCCATTCCCCATCCCTACACCCCCTATAAACCCCTGCTTCAGTGATTATCTCGATGCATCTACTCTTTCTGTGATTCAAAAACTGGGAAACTCAACAGAAACAATAAAAAACCAAAAACAATGTGGTAAGGATAAAATAGTAATGTGAAGATAAAAATACAAATAATGAGTAAGAAAGAAAAGACCACCATCAATGTTTAAAAAGCCAGGGAAGAAATTTTTGTCATGGAAGACATGCTTGAGACTAGATAAAATTCAGGTTGGGTCAAGAGGGAGGTCTACTGACCAAGTATCAAGTTCGATCCAGCATAATCAAGTTTACAATGATCTCTGTTTGATAGTAAAGCTGTTTGAGACCCTTACCTATAGCTAGAGGGGATCTGCCAGCGGCTTAGTCTGACTAGATACTCTGAAGATGGGTTTTGGGCTCCCACTGTTCTCCACAGCCTTCTACAAATTGGGTGTTCACAGCTTAAGCTCTGATACTTTTTCCTTCATAATATTTGGATTTTGTTATTTTCATCTTTGAATCGCACAAGCTGATGTACTTCTTCCATATGGACTTAGTTGACTTCTCACTTAAATGGCTGCTTGTTTGAACACAAGCCTTAAAAACCCCAGACAGTATTCTAATTGATTGCGAGGCACTATCTGCTTTCTTCATTACACTTTGCTGTAGTGCCCTTACCTTCAGTAATAATTTCATTGAGGTGAGTATCAAGCAGGGCCATGTTATCAGAACTAACTGTTCCTGGATTAGGTCTAGAGTTATGTGGTAGTCTGGAATCCATCTGCTTGTCCACAAGATATGCATGACTCAGGTTACTTTGGCAGTGGTATTATGACAAAATCAAAACCCCATAAGACCAATTACACCAACAACAGCAACAAATCAACCAGAAAACAAACAAACAAAAAAGGCAGTAAAGCAAAAACTCATATAAACATCCAAGTAAAACATTGTCAATCATCCCCCTGGGGTATAAGGCGATTACACTAATAACAGCAACAATTTTTCCAATTACACAGCACTCTGGACACGGACAGTATGAGGATTCTATGGCAGTATATTTCCACCTCGATGCGAGTCATGCGTTGTTGCACTACACAGTTCGATCTCCTGTTTGATTGAGCTCTATTTGCCTTAAACATGGGGATTGGTGCCTGGGGGAAACTTCTTGGATCAATTCTTACAAGTGCAGATCCCTGTCCAACAGAACAAAACCTGTCATCACTGCAAGGGGGGGCTTCTAGGTACTAAATATATAGTGATTCTTGGTCCCTTTCCATTGGACATCCACCAAGCTGGGTGGGGGGGTGTTGCCCCAAGGTCTGCCCCGAGGCAGCCACTCTCTACTACCTCTCCCATCCTGTTATAACTTTTAAAAATCATTTTACTGGGGCTCTGTTTTAAATTTATATGGTGAATTAAACAAAAGTTTACAGAGCAAATTGGGTTTTTTGTCCATTCAACAACTTATGCACAACTTTTTTCATCTCATTGATTGCAACGCTCACCATGTAACAGCTCTTAACTCTGACTTTCCTGTTTACATTCCTCCTCCTTTCCTAACCCCTTTGAACTTTGTCCTTGGGTAAATGCTGCCTCTTTGATCTCAAATGGTTGATTATTCTAAGTTGTATATGCCTCCCTTGTAGGCCTATCTTTGTTTGGCTAAAAATTGAGCCATGGGAATGAGTCTGTTTCCAGACACGGAGGTTGACTTATTCTGCTTTTTGTAACATACTTTCTTACACTGTGTATTGTAATGTAATTAGATAGTCATAAATGTCCTTCTTGATGAATGTACATGAGTATGGTGCTTTGGAATAGGCATTGGGCAAGGTCTACAGTTTCAAACCCACTAGATGTTCCTCTTGAGAATGTTCTCTTAAAGATTTATAGCTTAAGAAACCCCATATAGGGTTGCTGTGAGTTGGGATATATTTGTTGGCAATGGGCTTGGTTTGGGTTGTTGTTAGAGATTTACATTACTTCAAACATTTTACTATTATAAACTATGTGGTGATAAATGGTCATACATCTTTGTCAAATCTATGGTTCTTTTTTTCCTCCTAATATCTTCATCAGTTTTCCTGATGAGGTTTTTTTTTTATTTCATATGAGAGATTTATTGGGGAAATGTCTATGAAAGATAAAGAGAAGTTTGCTGAAGAAGATAAGGAGAATCTTCAACGGTGTTGCAGGTATGAGCCTGTGAAGAGAGGATGAAGGAAGAGAGGATTATGTTAGAAGATTATTTGATAGCAGCTCAGTCCTCAGAAACTTTTGGCCAAGGCCCTGGGAAGTCTCTGAACCCAAATCCAAACCCACTGCCCTTGAATTGATTCTGAGTCATGGCGACCTTACAGAAACTGTAAGTATTTATGTGAGTAGATAGCTTCATCTTTCCCTTGAGTGGCTGGTGGATTTGAACCACCAACCTTGTGGTTAGAGTAGCTGGTGGGTTTGAACAAATGGTTAACCCACAATGCCACCAGGGCTCATTCTCTTATCCAAAGTCATCCATTAAAGGCATTCCAAGCCTTTCAGGAATGGGCTTGCATTAGTATCCTGTGTATTTTAAATACTATGGTGGAACCCTGAGGGCATTTTGCTTGGCCCTTTGTCAGTTATGCACCTGGCAGAGGTTCTGAGGAGTGCATTTTCACGGCTACCACAGTGCTTGATTGAGTTTTATAGTCTGTTGTTCATCATCAGGTTTTATATTTGGTTCTTTATAGATCTACAAGTTTTTGTTTCCATCTGGGTTATTTTTGCTTCATCATTTTTTTGTTTTATGAATGGTATCATTGCAATTTCATAGAATACCTATTTTTAGATCTAACTCCAACTGTTCCAATTACTTTTATTTCATTGGGAGTATATTTGGATTGTTAACATTGTTGTTCATTTTATTGAGCTTTGAAACCATTAAACAATGTATGCTCATTGTATGAAATCTAACAATATAAAGATTTATAAAGAAAACATAAATAATTTCTATTCTCTCTCCTCCCATTTACTGCTCTAAGGTGACCAATGTTGATGTTAGCATTTTTTGGAGATCTTTCCACCCTTTCTCTGAGCCAATTTAAATCTTTATGAACAAAATTATTTTTTGTTTCTTTTGTCAACATACCAATGGGAGCAAAACAGTTCTGCAGAATGAACTTTTGTAACTACATTTATAGACTCAAAGGTCATTAATCTTTTTAAGTCTCTTGCTATATGACAGAGCTTTAAAAAGTTTATGGAAAGATTCCTTTATTTTTTATTATATTTTTCATAAACATTTTGAAGCCTCATCATATATTATGAAATTTCTTTCCAGAAGAATTATTCTAGTTTATATGTTTGACAACAGTGTAAGGCTTTTCAGCATTTTCTATTATCATATTTTATATAATTTATCAATTTTGGAGTTGACAAATGGCTTTTCATTTGCATCCCTTAGGTTAAGTATTTTTTCTTGTCTGAGACCATTTGTATTCTCTGTTTTATGAATTGCTTGTTTGTGTCCTATTTTTAATTGAGTTATATGAACTCTATTAAATGTTTTCATGATATTAGCCATTTTCTGGTCATATTTGTGACAGGCTTTTTAAAATTATTCTTTAAATTGTAGAGCTGAAAGGAGGAAATGCAAAAGAAAGAGACTATCTCAGGAACTCTACTACATACTTATGCATTATTAAAAAAATTAATTAGATAAACCCCTCAGGAACAGAAATGGGTAGAGGGAAGGTCAGGGGCAGAGGGAAGGAAGGGGGAACCAATCACAATGATCAACACATAACACCCCCCAGGGGGACGAACAACAGTAACATGGGTGAAGAGAGACAGCGGTTAGTGTAAGATATGAAAATAATAATAATTTATAGTTTATCAAGGGGTCATAAGGGTGGGAAGGGGTAGGGAGGGAAAAAAGAGGAGCTGATACCAGGGGCTCAAATAGAAAGGAAATGCTTAGAAAATGATTATGGCAACATATTTACAAATATGCTTGATACATATAATGTATGGAATGTTATAAGAGCTGTAACAGCCCCCACTAAAATGATTTTTAAATAAATAATTTTAAAAAGCATTGATTATGAATTGATTCCCACACATGGCAACCCTGTAGCACAGATTAGAACTGCCACATAGGGTTTCCAAGGCTGTAAATTTTTTACAGAAGCAGGCTGCTATGATCTTTTTCCTCCATAACAAATATTTGGTGGGTTCCAACTAACCTTTCAGTTAGTCAGCAAGTGCTTAAATAATGTGCTACTAGGGTTCTGTACATACATCAATCTTGACTGATTTTTATATCCACCTTGTGAGGTGAATATATTTATCCCCATTTTACAAAGGAGAAGATTGGCTCAGAGCAGTTGAGTGATTAGATCAATCCATCCAACTAGTAAGAGTTGAAGCTGGGGTTTGAAGTCAAGGCAAATCCAGGGACTTGAATGCCAGCAAATAATCGTACTACTCAATCTGTACTGATATAAAGGTGCTATGGGTAAACCTTGGTGCAATTTGCCTTACAGAAATTATTTGTAAAATGGAATGACTAGTAAGGAAGGTAAGAAAAGACACGGTGAAAGACATGTGAAATTGTTCGTTACAGATTAGTAAACACAAGTAAGCCTATACTTATCTAGTTTATTGGGTAATTGACCCCTGAGATGTACCCAAGCTCAAGCATCTATTTAGTAGCAGAACTAGAATCTGAACCTAACTCAGGCATGATTTAGAGTTGGGTTCTGATTCCAGTTCTACCCACTGCACCACCAGGGCTTCAAATGTAAGGATAGGTACTTTTATTATCTCCATTTTACAGATGAGAAAAGTATGAATTAGAGAAGTTAACTTCCCTGAAGTTTCATATTTGATAAAAGCAAACATGAAATTTGACCAAAGGATGGTTGAATTTAAAGATATTTGACCATGTCTCCCCACTGTATATGCTTTCATGCTTTCTCCCTGGACTATATTCCTGGATTCCTTGAGGCTCGGGGGT
>NW_022111315.1:2245701-2253403 GCF_000313985.2 Echinops telfairi | reverse complement strand
AAAAAAAAAAAAAGGCATGTAAACGATGTTAAATTTGTTCATAGTCAAAAAACTATGTTAATTTGTTCACTACAAATTAGTAAGTAAACAAAAATAAGCCTGTGCTTGCCTTGCTTGTTGGGTAATTTGCCCCTGTGATTTACCCGAAGTCACACAACTAGTTAGTAGCAGAGCTAGAATCTGAACCTAACTCTAGTTAGAACAAAGGCTTTGTGATTAAGAGCATTTTTTTAATTAAGAGGGGAGAAAGAACAATTAGATCAAGTGCATAGCTGGGTTGTGACCTTTCTGAAGCAACCGACTCTGGCATTGGAATTTTCCATGGTAAGTCTTTTTCAGAATCACCTAGGTATCAGGACACAGCTGGCATGGGCTAGATCATGACCCAAGGCAAAAAATAAGAAGCCCTGGTAATGAAGTGGGTTACTTGCTGAGTGACTAACTAGAAGATCAGCAGTTCAAATCCACCAGGCATTCCATGGGAGAAAGAGACGGTGCCTGCTCTTGTGAAAATTTACAGTCTAGAAAACCCTAGGGAGTAGTTCTATTCTGTCCTGTAGGATTGTTATGAGCCAGAATCAGCTTGATGGAGATGGATTTATTTTAAAGTAAGAAGCCAATTCTACTAGAGACAGCTAACTTCAAAAACTGTCAAAGACCAGAGCATGAATTACTGAATCTCAAGCCCCAGGTAGAAACTGGTGTATTTGAAAGAAGCAAAGCAGTGGCCATCTCCTTACTTCATTCCAATGTTCCATATTCAGAGGTGTGTGTGTGTGTGTGTGTGTGTGTGTGCTTAAAGAGTGAAGAAAGTGATGGCAGAATGGAAATGATTATTTGTAGGCTGAAGTACCCAAATGAAAAAACCATGGTAACACTGCAGGGTAAGCATTGGGCTGCTAACTTCAGGGTTGGTAGTTCAAGCCCACCAGGCAATCCATGACAGAAAGTTGAGAGTATCTGCAACTGTAAAAATTTAAAATCTCGGAAAGACTAGGGTCGCTCCAAGTCAGAAATGACTCGATGGCAGTGGAGATGGTTGTTGTTGTTTTAGGTGCTGTCCAGTTGGTCTCAACTCATAATGACCCTATGTACAACAGAATGAGACATGATCCAGTCCTACACCGTCATCACACTTATTCTTATGTGTGGACCCATGTTTGAGTGGTGTTGGTGGGAGTACTCAAATGAAGCTTTGGTGGTGATGTTTGTTAAGCATTGGACTGCTAAAGGAAAGGTCTGTGGTTCAACCACCAGTAGCTCCCTGGGAGAATGATGAGGGAAGCTACCTGTTCCTGTAAAAACTTACAGCCTCCTAAATCCTAAGTAGCGTCACTATGCGTCTAAATGGGCTTGATGGCAGTGGGTGGGTAGTAACTCAAATGTTCTTCCTACCACCACCCTTTCTTTAAAAGCCTTACTGTTATGGAGAGTGGGATGAAAATACTTCATTCAGATAGGCATCCCCTCTCCAGACTTACAAATCTTCTCCAACTTGATCAGAAATTCCATCAAAAAGAGATTTGTTTGAGAAGCAAGTTAATCACTTTGATAGTGTTGTTTAAATGGAGGGACCATCCCAAGGGTAGCATAATGTATAAGAACTTAGATACCGAAGTCAGATAAACCTCGTTTCAAATTCCATTTTGGAATCTGTCTTCTTCCTGGAATAGTTGTTGAGACATCACAAGGAACCTTCCTCTCCTCACTTATGGAACTAAAAAGATGGGAACTTTAGAAGGCTTTAATGAAACGCCCAATGCTAATCTCCTAAGAGCACAGTGCCTAGGAGATGGAAAGTGCTCAAGAAATGTTAGCCCCAATTATTATTGTTAGCTGTGTGGTGTTGGGCATGTTATTTTGACTCTGAGTCTCCCCGACTTCATCTGTAAATTGTTGTTGTTGTTGTTGTTGTTACGTGCTATCGAGTTAGCTTCAACCCATGGTGACCCTATGCACAACAGAATGAAACACTGCATGACCCTGGGCCACCCTTACAATTGTTTCTGTGTCTGAGTCCATTGATGCAGCCACTGTGTCGATCCATCTCATTGAGAGCCTTCCTGTTTTTTGCTGCCCTTCTACTTTACTAAACATAATTTCCTTCTCCAGGGACTGGACAGTCCTGACAACATGTCCAAAGTCTGTAAGATGAAATCTTGCCATCATCTTAGAAGCAATTTAAGGAGCACTCTAGTCTTATTTCTGGCAACACAGATCAGTTTGTCCTTTCAGCAGTTCATGGCACTTTCAATATTCTTCTCCAGCACTACAGTGAAAATGCAACCATTCTTCTGTCTTCCTTATGCAATGTCCAACTATAAGATGCATATGATGCAATGGAGCATAGCATGACTTCGGTCAGGCACACCTCAATCCTCAAAGGAACATCTTTGCTCTTCAATACTCTAAATAGGCCTTGTGCAGCACATTTACCTAATGCAACATGTCTTTTGATCTCTTGACTGCTTTCCATGAGGATTGATTGTGGATGCAAGCAAGATAAAGTCTGACAACTTCAACCTTTTCTCCATTTATCATGATGTTACTATTGGCCCAGTTATGACGATTTTGGTCTTTCTTACATTGATTTGTAATCCATACTGAAGGGTAAAATCCTTGATCTTCATTAGCAAGTGTTTCAATACATCCTCACTTTCAGCAAGCAAGGTTGAGTCATCTGCATATTGTGGGTTGTTAATAAACTTTTCTAAACAATCCTGATGCCATATTTTTCTTCATCGAATCCTGCTTCTTTGATGATTTTCTCAACATACAGATTGAACAAGTATGGCGAGAGGATACAATCATGACGCACACCTTTCCTGATTTTAAACCATGCAGTATTCCCTTGCTCTGTTCGTGCAACTGCCTCTGGGTCCATATACAAATTCTCAATGAGCACCATGAGATGTTCTGGAATTTCCATTCTTCTTAATATTAGCCACAGTTTATTACGGTTCACACGGATGAATGTCTTTGCATGGTCAACAATACGTAAGTAGACATCATTCTGGTATTCTCTGCTTTGAGCCAAAATGCATCTGACATCAGCAATGATATCCCTTCTTCCACACCCTCTTTAGAATCCGGCCTGAACTACTGGTGGTTCCTTGTCAATGTTCTGCTGCAACCATTTTTGGGTGATCTTAAGCAAAATTTTACTTGTGTGCGATATATATGTTATCATTCTACAGTTTGAGCATTCTGTTGGGTCACCTTTCTTTGAAATGGGCACAAATATGCATCTCTTCCAGTCAGTTGGTCATGTAACTGTCTTCCAAATTTCCTGGTATAGACAAGTGAGTTCTTCCAGTGCTTCTTCAGTTTGCTGAAATATTTCAACGAGTAAAAAATTCATCTGTAAATAGTTGGTCCCTATCGCAGGTGATGGTTCTGAAGATTCAATGAATTAATCAAGGTTAGGTGCTTAGAACAGAGACTGGTATATAGTAAGCATTTAATAAACAAAACAAAATTTCACTGATATAGAGTCGATTTTGACTCATAGCAACCTTATAGAACAGGATAGAACTGTCCCTGTGGGTTTCTCTGACTGTCGACCTTGTATTTAACAGCCCAACACTTGACCCACTACATCACCAGAGCTCCTGAAGCACTTAATAGTACCTAGTATCCTCACCATAATTAGGAGTGGTTAATCCAAATGATTGTTTAATTCCCATCTGAGATCGATAACACTAGAGTGGGCCCCCTCGAGACTAGAAAGGAGGGTTCTTTGGGAGCAGGAAGTCTGAGCATCTAAAAAGCAACTGAAGAAATTCTAGTGAATGAGGACACAAAGACATGTGTAGATGGGGGCGGGGAGAGACAGAGAGAGATGGAAGGACTCCAAAGCTTTGATTCACCTCATCCCCAGAGACCCAGCACAGCTAACAGTCACCATTTCATCAAGTTCCTGTTCTCAACAGGTTCTCATCTGTATAGCAAAGCATGCTATTTGGGAAGGAGGAGAGGCAGGATCCCGGAGCTTATTTCATGGTGATCTTTGCAGAAGGATAGACAACCTTCCCTCTGCTTGGGTCTAGAACTAGTTGTGTGTGGCAAACAGATGTGCCTGGCAACAAGAGGAAAGGGAAGAGTGAGCTTTAATGCTGTACGTGTTTATGTGCAGCTCAAAGGAAGCTGGGGCTGTCACTCTCACAGTGGCTCCTGTCCTGAGGTAGCCTAAGGAGCCATGGCACAGAAGTTTCCAAATTTTCCTCTTCTCAGCCCCTTTGTTTTCATCCTTTACAGTATGGGTCTGAGGCTGATGAAACTGGTTAAGTTAAAGCTTGGGGATTTTATTTTGTTGGGTTTTAAAAATTGAAATAAAAGTTTTAATTGTTTTATTAATTGGGATTAGTACATACATATATCATATCATTCCATAGTTTTTGAGGTTCATGCCTGCTGATTGGATTATGTTTTGTTTTTGTTTTTTCCTTTCTCCAAATTTTAATTTTAGGAAGCATATACAAGTGACGAGTATATAGCTAGAGTGATCAAAGTTAGATAAGTATACAAATGTATGAATACGTAAATATATATACACAGATAGACATACTATGCTTATAATAGGAGCCACCCTCTATCCTACCCATTTCATTCTTTTTCTTTATTTAAAAACAGTCGTAAATATTTTATGCAAAACATGGCTGAAGACATAAGATACCTGAAAAAAACCTGAAACCTCAAATAATCTTAATACCTTGTTCAAGTCAAACACTAGTATAGACAATCATAAGAATTAAAGAAATGTATTTACAACGTGTTTTACTTGACCATTTGTAAGAACTAACAATCAATTGATATAACACTAATAAGCAAGACTCTCACTAGTAAAGTCATACTACAAGAGATATAAGACAATGTAAACAAGAGTCACTTTTGATTATCAGACTAGAAAGATGTCCTTTTGTATGTCTTCAATTGCAGCAAGAACATACATTTCACCAAAATAGTCTGTCCAAACGGAACTGTGGTACTTATGGGCTCAGTTGAGCCATTGTTCCATGTCTACCTTACAAAGCAATTATATCACCTTTGTCAATTTCTTCATCAGCTTTTTACTCTTTTTCTCCTTTGTCAGCTCTCTCGTTTTCTCCTTCTTTGCTTTCTCCAGTCTTGCTTCCTTTCACTCCTCCTTTGTCAGCTCTTTTCTCTCCTCCTTTGTCCTGCACACTGCTGTAAACTGCTTTGTTATGCCCTTCCAGGTTCCTAGCAATTTCGATGACAACAAAAACTGTATTCTGGGTGCAAAAATGGTCTTTTCCTCAGTGTAGCCCCTGAGAACAATCTAGTTGTAGCAAAGTGCCATAGCCGAAATCTTTTACAATCCCATCAAACTTCAAGCAGAATGGCCTCCAGTTCTCTTTAACTGATTCAGATTTGAGCTCTTCTGGGTCCAAAACATCTGTTCTGAGTTTCTCAAAATGTTTCCAGAACTCAGAGTAGATTTGGTCATCCACTCCAGTGAGTTTCAGGAACTGTGGGTCAACTGATGACATCAGCTTGTAGTAGATTTCAGCATGCCACACTGTTCGCAAGGCCCAAGTAAGCTCAGTATCAGGATTGTTGCCTTAAGATCGCCACAGACACCAGTTCCCCGGAAATTGGCTCTTCACTTTCAGTAATTGGCCCCATCTTGCAACCTAGAAAACATTGGAGTCTCATTCTTCAGAGATTAAACATTTAAACATTCTTCAGAGTTTAAACTCTTTCAGTTGTTTCATCTCATATTTACTTCCACATTTCTAAATAACGGGCCAATTCTATTTCTTGATTTTTCTGTTCTAAATATCTATTGCCTTTTAATTTCATGAGAAGAGGATTTAGCTTTCTTACTATGAGCAGCACAAATATGGATACACACTTCCCTCCCTCTCCCATACACATCTAATGACCTATCACAATTTCCAGTTTTAACATTATTCCATGTTTACCTTATAAGGGTTTTGAAAACTGTTCATGTCTAAGTTATGTAGAATATTTGGATAGCTTATTTTCTCTGAAGTTAACTATTGCTATTTTTCCTGTTTGCTGCATTTTCTATGTGTTTTTCGTTAATACACCTCCTATTTCTCCATAAGACCTATAAAACTTTATGCAAATACATTACATAACTCACCACTCCTTCTTTTTGTTAGAATCTTTACTTTGCTCCTGTCTGGTTTCGTTTCTGGAGCCTTGGTGTTCAAGTACTTTGCAAGAACTTTTGGTATACCCACCACCATTGTTGAAGTCACAGTGTCAATTAATCTCATTGAGGGCCTTCCTTTATTTTGCTGCCTGTCTGCTTTATCGTTATGAGATTGCTTCCTAATTGCCCAAACCAGTGTAGTCCAGTTCAAGTCCTTATTTTTTAGCCACATCCTATTCTTTGAAACTCTCCCCTCCATTTTCAGAACATGCTCTCTTGCAGTCTCTTAAGTCACTTCTACTTTAGATTCATTATATTCCCTTTCTTCATGAAAAATCTAAGATGCATCCTGGACCCTGCCCTCAACTTCATTCTCCATATCATAAGTGCTTCTGTTGATTCTACTTCTTTAACATGTCTTCTCACATTCATTTTTTTATCTTCTTTCTTTACTACTACTTCATTAGCTGAAATCTCCATCATCGCTCAGCTTGTTGCAAGTCTTCTAAATGGTCTACCTCCAGTTGTGATGTCTGTGTTCCATCATCCATACTTGCAGACATAACCCTGAAAATTTAGTCATGAAAGTGATAGTGATCTTTAAATAAAGAGCTGCATAAAACCTTTTCAAGGCTTCTCATTGCCTATAAAATCAATTCCCAGTTTCTTCAGCACACAAAGCATGTCTTCATCTAGCCATCGCTTCCCTCAGTGTCTTTGTCTACCATCATGTTTACCTTGCAACCTATAACTACCTACAGTGCCCGAACTCAGCAGTATTTCACACTTCCAAGTCTACATTTATGCTGATTCCTTTGTGTGATATGGACTTATTTCTTGCTCTAAGGGAAAATGAGGTGGGGACCATGTCTGACCTCTTCCAACTTCAGTAGGGAGGAGAATCCAACTCCACACCAGCCCAAGGCTGATTGCCATAAGAGGTCAGATATGCTCTTCCGTCCTTCCTTCTTTACCCTTAATCTCTAGCTGCCCTTTGAAATGTTCTATTCAAGGCTTTGATTTCATCATTTCTTCCATTTGCTTTAGCTACTCCATGATTAAGAGCAGGTTTCAGAGTCTCTTCTGACATTGCTTTGGCCTTTTCTCCCTTTCCTAGATATACATGTTTCCTCTGCAATGTTTATTGAGGAATTTACACATACACATGAGCAAGGCAACCAGAAATTGTGGTTCCCACAGGTGAAATATTTGCAGTAAAGTTTTCTAGCTTTAATTTTCAAGTGGGGTGAACAATGACTGGTGGGAAAGCTGTCCAGGCTCGCTGCCTCAGATACCTGGAAAGGGCAGGGGAAGGCAGCCAGAACACCCCAAGATATAGAGGCAGGAAAGAGTGGGTAGTAGAAGAGGGGGAAGAAGAGAATTAAAACTGAGATTGCATATTTTTAAACCATAAGAAAGATTATGAACAACTCTAAGCTGTTGATAAATTAACAGCTCTCTTTCCTATATTTTTTTAAAACATTTTATTAGGGGCTCATACAACTGTTATCCCAATCCATACACACATCAATTGTGTAAAGCGCATTTGTACATCGTTTC
>NW_022111315.1:2240812-2245389 GCF_000313985.2 Echinops telfairi | reverse complement strand
TTCCTATATTTTTAATGACCATTTGCTTTCTTCATGAATGATAGTCTTGATGTCCTCCCACAGTTTATCAGATCTTCTGTCATTAGTGTCCAATGCATAAAATCTGTTATTGAGATGTTATAGAAATTCAGGTGGGATAGACTCAAGGTGATATTTTGACTCTTGTAGATTTGTTTTAAATTTCTTCAGCTGTATCTCTGAACTTACATATGAGCAATTGATGATTTGTTCCACAGTCAGTCCCTGGTCTGGTTTTACCTGGTGATAATTGAGCCTCTCCATTGTATCTTCCCGCAGATGTAGTCAATTCGATTTATTTGTATTTCATCTGGACAAGTCCATGTGTGTAGTCACCTTTCATGTTGATAAAAGGTATGTGCTATGATAAATTAACTTGATTTGAAAAATTCTATCTTGCAATTCCAGCTTCACTTTTATGAACAAGACCATATTTCCCAACTATTGTTCCTTTCAAAAGTTGTTTCCAACTTTTGCATTCCATTTGCCAGTAATTATCAGTGCATTTTGATTGCATGTATGATCAATTTTCAACTGAAGTCACTGATAGAATTCACCAATATCTTCATCACTAGCTTTTATGGATCTTTATGCATTCCTTCATTTTTGACAACTTTCAAGTTTCCAAGATTCATGCTTCACACATTCCAACTTCTTACCATTACCAATTTTGCAGCTATTTCTTCTTCCCTCGTGTCATGCCCCATCAGCAAATGAAGATTCCAAAGACTTCATAAGCTTTACCCAACTCACACCACCATGGTTGACTCCACTACAATAAATCTCTTCCTCCTCAGTCACAATTCAAGTTCCCTTGGTCCTGAGGGGCCCATCCTCTGGCATTATCTCCAATAATGTTCTGCTTTCATTCTTTAGACCTTCAATATTTTGAAGTTATGCATGAGGTTTTCAGTGGCATCTTCCTTCAAAGTGGGGAGCCGAGAACTTCTTTGTTATCCTGAGCTTTAGTGGCAGCTTCCACTATGGTTTGAATGGTGACTACTATATGCCCCACTCTCCAGGCTCCATTCTCCAGTAAGCTGCTTCCGTTCATACTCAAAGCCCAATCTGGATTTGGCAAGACTGGTACTGCAGATCAGGTCGGCTCAAGAACACGTGTTCAGTAGTCTCTACATAATAATGTAGGTGAGCCTCTATATTGGTATATTGGGCTCAGGGAACCAAAGTTTCAGGGTTAAAGTCTGTGTCTTATACATTCTCACTTACAGCTTGCAAGTCCTGCACCAAGTGGTACTTACCAGGCCAGTGTTTCTTTACTAGGAGGACTGGGCTATTGTATGGGAGCAGAAATACCAGAGTTACCCATGCTGGAGGGTTTCTTCTGGTCAGGGTGCAAATGCTTTCCAGAGCTTCTTTCTTCAGTGTATATTGTTTCCTGTGAGGAACTAGACTGCCAGGTTTAATTGGAGACACATGCCAAGCCCAGGCAAGTACTCCATTTACCCAGACCATTGGGTTCACTGATCCTCCAATTCCAGAGGAATTGTGCATATGGTTATGCACCTAACATACGCATATGGTGTTGGCACCTAACAGCAGCAACAACAGCATAGTAGTTTACTCTATTTACTACTACTTTACTTCCTACTTTACCTTATTCCCACATCAGGCTTCCGTGACACTCCATTTCCCTTTGGAGTTCAACAATCCACTGCAATGACTACACAAACTCACAGACGATACTCATGATTATTGGGGTTTACTAAGGAAAGAAACTGGGTACCACATGTCAGAATCAAAAACATTTAGGTTATAGTCTTTTATCTATAACAGCACCTCTCATTAGCCAGCATCCAAGTCTCTCTCTGGCCCTCGGCCTCTCAGCCACATAGTCTGCAAAGCATAGTTAATCGCCCCTTCCTTTATGACAAAACTGAACCAAATACCTATAATACCACTATACCAAATGCTATTCTACCAAATACCCTGGTATCACTGTGGTTAAGTGCTTGGCTGCTAGCTGTAAGCAGTTTGAACCCACCAGATGCACCATGGGAAAAAGATATGGCACTATGCTCTTGTAAAGGTTTATGGCCTTAGAAATCTATGGGGCCAGTTCTGTTCTGTCCTACAGGGTTGCTGAGTCAGAATCACTTTTAGGTCAGTGGGTTTTGCTTGACGTACCCAATACTAATCATGGTGACTTTTAACATAGTTGCTTCCCCTGCTTCTTGATGACAGCAATTTTGTCTTACTTGTTTCTATTATCTGTAGCCCCAAACATACTGCCAGGCATTCTTAAAATGCTCAGAAAGTGTCCGCTGCATGAACAAATGAATGGGAAGACCAAATACAGGGAAGTGTACAAATACTTGAAGGACTAGCATAGCAGATAGGAAGCATATTTTTCTGTATCCTCTTAGAGCCAGTAAGAGGTATGAATGAAGCCACGGGAGATGTTCTCTTAGCTCAAAAAAAGAAAAAAATTTCTTTAATGGTTATAGCACTTTCTGAGGCAGGGTTTTGAACCAATTCAATCAATTTGACTCCCTGCTGAGCATTTGTCTTTCAACCCAAGATATACTGTATCCGAATTTATATTATAACAAATTCTCAAGTAATTCTTATAGATCTTGTTAAACAATAAATTCACTATATCTGGGGTGGAAAGGCAAATTCTCAGCAAGGGACTCAAATGGAAACATATTACTTTGAACCTTTGGTATAAAGATTGAAGCTGCCCTGGGAGAACTCAGCTCATTATTACAAGAAATATATAACCAGAAGTTGGTAATACTTGGCGGTGATGTTGGAATTAAAGTTCCTCACATTTACGGACTTTTCAATTCTGGAACAATCTCCTCCGCTCACCTGATTGAAATTGATCATTTAGGCCCATCAAAAGCTGCTCCTGCATTAAGGGCACTGCTTCTCCACAGACTAGTCCAGAGGTTGGTAAACTTTTGACAAAGAAGAGACAACCCTCTCTCTCACAACAACTTAAAAATTATTCAAAAGGCATGAATATGTTTTACAAACAAATGCAATCAACATTAACTGAATAATATCCTTTAAAACCTTTCTATTTTACTTCAGATTCATATGTATGTACCAAAAGAGCAGCATATGGCTCGTGAGCTACAGTTTGCTTATTCCTGGACTAGGCTATGCCTAGCCCAATCTAGTTCACCTGATCACTGGTTTTTGAGTAGATTATCTAGGAGACCTGGAGTTGAGGACCCTCTAGTACCATGATCATTCTGTATTCATTCTTCTATAGCTAAGGATGAGTTATCCAATGAGCAAGGCAAACCCGGGCTTACTTGGCCTTTATTACTACTCTGTTGTGAACAGTTTCACATAGGACCTCACCTAGAAGCAGAATATGTGATGTCGTGAAAAACTATGACATTTTTCACTACAGATTGATAAGCAAACACAAGTAACCCTGTACTTACCTTGCTTATTAGGTAATCTGGCACTGGTAAATTATCTGCACAGAGACAGAGAGAAAGCTACAAATTTGCTATGTGACTATGGGCAAAGTACTTACCCTCCCTGAGCCTCAATTTAGATCCATGAAGGTGGTAATAGGGGGGGGTAGCATATACAGTGGCAAGACATGGTCAAATAGCTTTCATTTCAAGCAGGTCAAATTTCAAGTCTACTTGTAACAAATATAAAACCTCCCTGATCCATACTTTCTAGAGCCATCCAGCACTACCTATAGCCATGACTCTTACCTTTCCTCTAAACCAGGCCACTTCAACTAATGACTGTTCATTTTGCTGTTGCTTGTTTTTGTAGCCACTTAGTCATCCACCTGAATTTCCCCTGTAATACCTCTAATCCCAGTCTGGGTTTGCACACCCAATGAATTATTGCTGCCTTTAGATTTATGTCCATGATTTTCTTCTCCTGGGATGAGGAGGCTAACTTTAACCTTACTCTGTTCTGATCCAACTCTTTGAAAACCCAGTTGGGAATAGGCCCGTGTGGTTCCTTTCAAGCCTTGCTAAAGGAAGGCCCTCATAAAATTCTAGGTGTGTTGATGAATTCAGTGTAAAGAAGTATTGAACTAGAGAGCAAAGCATCTCCCTTCCTTTTCTGGCTTTGTAGTTGATTTCCAACATACCTCTGACTTGGCTAAGTCAATCCTCTTCAATATAGGCCTCAGTTTCCCCATCTGTAAAAGTCAGGAGCTAGTGATGTTACTAAATGTGTCATCTAAAGTTACTAGATGTGTCATTTGGTAACTTCATCACCAAGCAAAGTTTCATTCCCAAACTCAGCCCAAATGCTGCTATGCCTCCACAAGCTCAGAGGCTGTGGTATCTAACCAAAGGTCCCAGCGGTATATTAAAAAGACAAGCAGCTCTGCAGAGACCTATGGAAAGGATTTGGATGGGGAAACAGGCCCTAGGGAAGAAAGCACATTAGAATCCAAGAAGGAAACTACTTATTTCCTGGGTGTGAAAAATTGAAGCTTAACTCTTTGAAAACCAAGGATCTAAGGATGCCCCCCTCTTTCTAAACAGTAGATCTGAGTTCTGGCTTTGGTGTGTGTGTGTGTGTGTGTGTGTGTGTGTGTGTGTGTG
>NW_022111315.1:2210609-2240710 GCF_000313985.2 Echinops telfairi | reverse complement strand
GAGAGAGAGAGAGAGAGAGAGAGAGAGAGAGTCATCATGCGGGCATATAGTACCCGGAGGGTCAGAAGTTAGCCACTTCTTTCCTGAGGAGGCTAGGGATGAGAACATCATGGCCAGGACTATAAACGGGATGAGAACATCATGGCCAGGACTATAAACGGGATGAGAACATCATGGCCAGGGCTATAAATTAAGGAAGTGGAGGGTGAGACTTTACAGGTCTTCCCACTTCTCCCTAATCTAGCAGATATATATCCCAGAAGGAGATGGGAATCCCTTTCATTTTGCCCTCTCACATTTCTGGAGTTGCTCAACAGCCCAGCTGTAAAGAGGGATGGGCCAGCCTTCCTAGCTTCCTTTTTGAGTTAACTGGTGTTCCCTCTAGTTACTCCATTTTTGGTACCCTCCCAGTTCCCATAAGAAGGAGGCTGTAGCAACCGGAACTTGATTAAGCACAGCAGTAGCTGGACTGAAGTGGGAAAGGGGGTCCTGTAGGGAAAGGAGAACACTGCCAGGTTGAGGCGCCCGCCCCACTGAAGCACCTCCAGCTTCAAGGGTGGTTAAGCTCAGACAACATGAATGGAAAAGCAGGGGTCTAGAGAGACTGAAACACTACAGCAAACCTGGTTCTTATAAACTCTAGTCTCCCACCCACATCCTAGATCCTGCCTCTCAGTTTAGACATAACAGTAGCTGATAGGATTGTTTAATAAGAAAAGTTCTGGAGTTGGGAACAGTGTTCCCTCTGTCACTATTTCATGTATATGAAGACAAGTTTTCCCCCTTTCTAGGCCTCAGTTTCTCCATCTATAAAATTATGAAGTGGGACTAAGATGTCTCTCCATTCTGGTTGCATATTAAAATTAGCTGCGGTATTAAAAAATTATAGATGAGTAAGCTTCACCCATAAGGATTATAATTTAGTTAATTTGGGGTGTGATATGATCAGGCAAGGATTTTTTTATAGCTCTCTGAGTGATTCTAGTCTGCAGCCAGGGTTGAGAAACTGTAGAGCAAAAGCTCTCCAAGGGTTTCCTAACTGTGACTATAATCCAGTTTTGAGACATTTCTTTTTTCCTCTCTACACCCCAGCTCCAGCAAGCCCCACAGCTCTCCTAATCCTGGCTATCATGGATCTTCCCAGATTTTTCAGATGAGTACAAGGCTCTCTGTAAATCCCCAAACAAATCACTGACTTCTGGTTCAGTCCTAATGCTGAGACTGGGCAAGAGGCCCTTCCAGGGAACAAGGCTGCAGAATCTAAGGCGAGCTTGCACTGAGTGCCAGGTCTTTCACCCAATAAAGGAATCCAGGCCACCTCTGGATTCCAGACTACCTCTGAAGCAGGTAGGCCAGTAATGGCCTCAGCTAGTCTTCATGGGGTCAAGCAATTGGATTACCTCCCAGCTCCATGTAATTCTCTTCTTCCTCCATTCCCCGCATTAGCTCCTTGCCTGTTCCTGATTCCCCACCCACAGGCCTGGTGTCCTCTCCCGGCAATCTGCTCACCCACTTGTTACCATGGTGACTCTGACTGGGGGTGTGGGGACTGAGGGGGGTCGTCTAATTAAGGAGAAAGTCTGCTCTCTCACTGTCAGGCCAACCATCTCCTCTCCCTTATCCCCTCTATTTTTTTTTCTTCCTTGCTTAGCAGATGCCTGGAGAGAGGTGGGAACTTCACTGGGGCCTCCTCATCTAGGAACAAGAATATTACACTGATAGATGCAGGGAGAAGCCCAAAGGGGCCTCTGAGTCCTGCCAGTGGAAAGGAGGATGATTCCACCCAGCATAGGGTGAGGATTGAGCCAGGCTGCTGAACTTCAGACAAGGCTGTGGGTAGAGACTCATCTTGGTATTCTGGAGATAGGGGTCTGGGTGCTGAAGTACAGGGGCTGCATTTCTTTTTCTACTTTCTTAGCCCTGCTTTTCTATACCTATCTTTTGGCCCTGCCCTCATTCTGTGTTTCCTTACCCCTGTTCACTCTAACCCCCATCTTTAGTACTTCCTTTTTCTTAACCCCTCCTCTGAACAGCCTCTTCTTATCTTCTAATTTATTCCTCTTTTATATGCCCTGACCTCTCTTATTCCTCTATCCCTTTTAACTTTGTCTTCATTTACTCCCACCCTAATCCCTTATTGCTTTAAAAATGTCACCACCATCAAGTCAATTCCAACTCATAATGCCCCTTATAGGGCAGAGTAGAACTGCTTCCTAGGGTTTCTGGGGCCATAAATCTTTACCAGAACAGACAACTTCATCTTTCTGCAATGGAGCAGCTTACCCCTTCACTTCTCTTGGATCCTCGATCTCTCTTATTTACTTGCTCTTTCTCCCCAACCCTGTGTTATTTTATACCCTTATAACCACCATCTCTTCCATTCCCAACCTCCTACACTTCTCTTACCCCCTTACCCTGATGCCACTCTTACTCCCTCACTGTTGCCTCTACCCCTTAATCCTCTCTTACCAACTCCTGTCACCCCATCCAGCTCTCTCTTATCTGGCCTCTTACCATCATTTTTTTTACTCCTCTTCACTCATTTCTTATTCCTTTACACATACTTTTTTAACCCAATAATTTAAATTCTAGGAATTTACAAGTATATAAATAAAATTTCAGCTAGTGTGCAGGAGTTTTGTACAAAGATGTTCAAGGAAGCATTATTTATAATACTGAAAACATGAAAACATCCATCAATAGGAGATTGATACCCTTTCCATTCCATTCGTGCAAAATCATTCTCTGTTCTTTTAACACACTGTGCATTTGTTTACCTCCATACTCTCATATAAGCTGTTATCTCAGCCTGTAATGCCCCCTTGTTAAACTACTTAGATTTTTAGTCCAACTCTTATTCCCTTAGTGAATCCTCTTTCAGCTTCTCTACTTGCTCCCATTCAATGGTCTTTGGTTTAACCTCTCTCTTATAGATGATATTCTATCACAGATTCAAGTTATATGTGTCTCCCCACAAAACTGGAACCTTCTTGAGAGTAGGAATATATCCCCATTTATTTGTCCTGCTCTTCAATCAACAGGCATTAATTTGTTTTCTGGTGTTCGATACTAATCATGCAGTAGTCAATGAGACAGACCCGTATCTGCTTTTATACATCTTCTATTTGGTAAGGTCAACAGAGAAAAACAATAATTTAGACAAACTAATATCTGTGGTGATGAAATTACTAAGGCAAAGAACAATAATAAGGGGAGAGGTAGGTCCTCAAGCTAGGATGGTCAGGGAAATCCTCCCTGAGGTGGTAATATTTGAATTGAGATCTGAAAGATGGGAAGGACCCATCCATGCCAACAATTCAAGGACAGGCATTCCAGTCCAAAAGAACAGATAATGCCAAGACCCTAAGGTGGGAAGATATAGAGCAAGTTCAAGGCAAATAAAGAACACATGTGTGTGTGTGTAGTATTTGAAAGGAGAGGTATAAAATGAGATTACCGAGAGAGAAGGTCCATGTTACTCCGGGACTTTATATGTATGGGAAGAACTTTGAGTTTTACTCTAAATACATTAAAGAGTTTAACCAGGTTGCACTTTGAGATCGATTTTACTACTATATGGATAGTAGTTTGGAAAGAACAAGAATGGGGACTCCAGGTGGCAAATTGGAGATTTTTGTCCAAGTGAGAAATGATGGTACCCTGCACAGAGGTAGAAAGTAAAGATAGAAGTAGGAGAGGATTCAAGATGTATTTTGTAGCTAGATTTGATAGGCCTTGCTGATAGATTAGATGTTGGGGTACAGTCAGAGGGAAGAATGAAGGCTGATGCCTAGGTATCTGGCTTGAATACTTGGGTGGATAACGGTAATATGGTCAAGACTTAGGGATGGGAGCATATTTGCGATAAAAGTCAAGAAGTCAATTTTGAAATTTTGATTATGTTATATGTGAAAAGCTTTTGAGATACCAAAAGGTACAGTTGTACCTTCATCCTACCCCCATGCTACTACCCATCATCACCTGTCCCACCTTGGGAAAGGTTTTCATTGCCCAAATCCACATTATTTGAATTTTAGGGTAGATGTTTAAATATAGCTTAAGAAATGGCGACATAGTTCATATTCTTCAGAATATCTCCTGTACCAAATGACCTGGACCTTAGTTAAAAATGCTGATTTCTGGGCCCATTCAATCATTTTGAAGCTGAATTGGGGGGAGACATCTGCATATTTAACAAACACCCCAGAGGATTCTGAGAACCATTGCTGTGCGGAGCCACTGCAGACTTATAAAATACTCCTGAAGATACCAAGAATGGATATGAGTAGGGCTCTAATCCCATGCATGAGGACACCCGGACATCCTGTTAAAATGCAGATACTGACATTACAAGGTCTATTAAGGCCTGAAGTTTTGCATTTCTAAAAAGATCTTAAGTGATGCTTTTGGTTTAGAACCAACTTTGAGTAACAAGGGACTAGATCAGTGGTTTTCAAAGATGTTGCTACTTAGGGGACATTTGGCAATGTCTAGAGACATCTGTTGGGGTAGAGATACTATTGAAATCTTGTAGATGGAGGCCAGGGATGTTGCTTAGTATTCCACAATGCACAGGATAGCCCCCACAACAAAGATTTATTTAGTTCAAGATGTTAATAGTGCCGCTGTTTAAAAACCTTGAGCCTGATAATAGCCAAAGAATATGGGGCAGGGAACTTTACTTAGCCAAGTGTCAGTGCCTGATAGTTAAGGGATATATGAAAGACAGGAAGCATACCTGTGAAAAGGTAAAGGGAAGGTTCCAAATACCCTGGTGGCATAGCTATTACACGCTGGGCTATGATCCTTCAAGTCAGTGGTTTGAAACCACTAGCATCTCCGAGAGAGAAAGACAAGAATTTCTACTACCATTAAGAGTTACAGTCTTGGAAGCTCAAGTGGCAGTTCTACCCTGCCCTATGGGGTCACTATGAGTCAGCATCAACTCTATGGCAATGAGTTTCGTTTGGTGATGTCTGCTCCTTGCCAGGGCTGAAACCAACAGAATAGAGTATGAATTAAGTAGAGCTTGAAGGCACATGTGGTGCCTGATAAAGCAGATTACTATTTTTGGTTAAAAAAAAACCTCTCACATTTTAATTGCTTTTTAGAGTTTATAAAACTGTTTCAAATGTGTCTTATTATCTGATCCACATAATATTCTAATCAGGTAAAGCAAGGATTATTCTCCCTATCCCTTTACTGAATTTGGAAAATTAGCATCATCAGCCAAATAAATGTTTATTGAACTAAATGGAACTAAAAGCCAACTCATTATAGACATCCATACACGAATCCAGACATCGCTTTGGGCCATTTGTAAAATTGTAGGGTTGAATTGGGTGATTGGTAAGACCCCTTTCAGCTCAGAAATATCTCAAAGTTTGTGATTTTGCCAAGGAACTGATTCTAAATCTTGAGTGACTATTGATTTAGGCTCCAGAGGCCATATATGAGGTGGGAGCTCTTTCAGTACAGTGAAAGATCTTTACCTCGACTTAAATCTTTTCTGATATCCACCCACAGGATCCTGGGCTTGGGCTGGTGAGGCCTACTGAGAAGTTGCAAGTACATACCTTTCTCATCCCTCTCCCTGAGGTGGGAACGAACTGGTACCTGGTCTGATGATCTTTTCCCCTCCGCCCCCTACAGGCTGTCTACAAGGCCTGGCTGTGCTCAGAATACTTCAGCGTGACCCAGCAGGAATGCCAGCGCTGGGTGCCCTGCAAGCAATACTGCCTGGAGGTACAGACCCGGTGCCCCTTTATACTCCCTGACAATGAGGAAATGGTGTACGGAGGGCTCCCTGGCTTTATCTGTACAGGTAAAGGCAGGGCACTGGGGAAGAGGGAGGAGGCTGGGGATTCAAGGCAGGGACCAATCAAGGGAGTGGGAGCAGGGTGGACAATAGGGGAATCAAGTTAGAAGAAGGTTAAATATTTGGAAGAGTGGGCAAGGAGGGCTAAGTGGAATACAGGAGAGGCCAAAGTGGCTATCTCTACCTAGAACATGCCAAACCTTATAGTTATCATGGAGGGTTAGCTAGGGTCCCAGGGTAACCTTTCCAGAAAAGAAAGGTATTCAAGGAGGGAGGGGGTTTGGGGGAGGAACTTTAGACAGGGTTACCTGAACAGTCACAGCTTTGAAAAGCTCCTTTCCAGGTAAGGAATAACCATCACCCCCTGAGCACCCTACCACACCTCCCTTATCCATTGGCAGGGTTGCTGGATACTTCGCCAAAGCAGCCGGAAACCAAGTGCTGTGACGTGCAGTGGGTCTCATGTGAGTCGGAGAAGAAGAAGTTCAAGGAGTCAGAGGCCCCCAAAACCCACCACCAGCAATTCCACCACTCTTATTTCCACCACTATCATCAACAGTACCACCATTACCATCCCCGCCACGATCCCCCAGGTCGCATCAGCTACAAGCCCTCCCTGCTGCCAGTCTCTGGAGGCTCCCACCTGAGCCCCAGCAGGATCCGGCTCTGTGTCCTTGTCCTCATGCTCCTCCACACCATGGTGTCCTTCTCCAGCAACCAGGGTGGTGGGGGACTCGGGCTGGAAGCACTACCTGCCCTAGAAGAGGGCCTGACACAGGAAGAGTGACAGCGAGGCGGGAGAACAGACCACCACACACTGAAATCATCTCTAACCCTCCCCTCCCCAGACGGGAGGGAGGGGGCTCCTCCCTTGGGAGGCGTAAGAACAAGTGAGGGGGCTGGGGGAAATGGGGGGGCTACACATCCCCCAACCTATCCCCCAAAGCAGCTCCAACAGAATGAACAGAGGGGCCCAGGGAGTTGCAAAACCCATCTGGGAGGAAAATGCAAGAGCAGCAGGCGCCTCTGCCCAGGGCCCCATTAATGGGGCTTAGCAAAAAAAGGGAGTGAGTAGGGCCTGGAAACGCCCGCCCCTGCTGAGAGCCCTGATCCTGGGAAAGGAGGCTGCTCACTCAGCCTTGGCCCTGAAGAGAATGTCAGGGGGCACAGAGGGGAGACACACTTTCCCTCCTCCACATTCCTTTTGTTGCCAAGATCCTTAATTCCCTCCTGCCCATATCCCTACAGGCACCGGCAGACAGTGCAATGCACATGCTCCTACTTCAGCACATCTTGCCCTGAGTGGATAGGCAATGAGGTGTGCCCAATTGGAGCTAGGTTGGGGTCTTACTTAAACTGTGCCCCATCTTCCTATTAATTAAGGATAGGAATAGCGTGTGAATAAATGGTAAAAGAACATGGAGAACAGGAATGGGGAGAGAAACAGAGAGAAGTGGACAGAGGTCTTGGAAAGAGGGGCTATATAGCCAAATGGGCTTTTGCCTCCTGTTTTGGATTAAGTGGTGTTTAGTGTTGAATCAAGCAGGCTCAAGGAGAGCTCCCCATCACAGAAAGATGCATAGGAGCCCACTGGGGAAAGAGTATAGAAACTGAATTGTTGGGCCTTTATATAGAATGCTGAGGCTACATGGTCAGACTGCCGCTATCTGAAGGGCCATATCTTACAGAAGGTGCACATATACCCAAGGGCCTCTCCTTCCCAGGAGATCTTGGCCTTGAGGCCAAAGAAGTTTCCATTTCTGATCTCCATAGGGAAGGGGGACTTAAGCCCAAGTGGATCAGGCCTGGCCTGGGTCTCCACACTCCCCTATCTTGTTCTAGCCCAGGCCTCCATGAAGGAGAATCTGGTAGCATTATCCCAGAGCTCTCCAGAAATGAGCCTCCTCTGCCCCTGTCCCCAGCCTACCAAAGAGTATTCCTCCCTCCCATTCCTAGCCTATGGGTTACCATCCCAATTGCTAGAAAAAGTCCAGACACTGGTAAGAGGACCCAAGAATAAATTGGTGCCCCTTGAGAGACTTGCATTTTTTTAGGCTGGAGGACTGTACAAGAGATGAGGCATCAAGGAAACTTTGGGGCCTTTAGTCTTGCCCTGGTGTACTGGGAGGAGGAGGCCACATTACCTGAGATATTTAAAAGCCAGTAGGAGCAAAAAAGTCACTGTGAGTTGGAATCAACTCTATAGCAGTAAGTTAGAAACAAACAAGAAAGAGCGTTGGAACTGTGTTCCTGGGATAGGCCTACGGTCTTTTTGTACAAGAAGGGCTTGTGTCTTTCTAGGATGTAATGCCAGTGGATTAAGGGAAGAATGTGGCCCTGGAATTGCATTAGCGTAAAGCCAAAGAGGGCATAAGAAGGGAAGAGCTGGATTCAGTTGGCCAAGGGATAGCTGGAAGACCGCCCAAGGGAAAAAAAAACCAACATTCAAGGTCTTAAGCTGGGTCCCAAAGGAGCGTGAGGAATCCTTTCCCCCCCCCCCCCGTTTTCTCATTTCTCAGAGTGTGCCCCACTCCCTTACCCCCATGACCTGCCCCGATAGCCCCGATTTTTAGCCCTCAGCACTTGGGGCCTAGCCACATACCCTATTCCTGGAGTACTTTATTTTTTTTAAGCTGGGGAGGGGAAGAAGTACTTGTTCCTTTATGGAGATGTTTTTTATACAAGAGTGAGTCAAAAAGTATTGCTAAAAATCATAGAAATCATTATTAAAGAAAAATATCAAAATGTGATGTTATTTTTTGTTGCCATTTAGCAAGGCACTATTTTCATCTCGCTAATCCTTCCACAAAGAATTGTGTGCTTTATTTATAACACCTCATTATGGTGGTACTGGCATCTTTGAGGTCTTAAATCATGTTCCTATTCACCGTTCTTTGAGTATATGGAACAAAAAAGTCTGAAGGGGCAAGATCAGGGCTGTAAGGTGGATAGAGTGAGGTTTCTCAGTGAAATTCTTGTAATACAGCTCTTGCTATCCTTGAAGAAGGAGCAGATACATTGTGACAGAAAAAGAGCACTTCATTACAACTTTCCTGGAGTTTTCTTACCAACGTGTTTTCTTATTTTCTTAACGTTTCTTCATAATAAGCCCATAGGATCATCCCGTGTCCTTTGAGAACATCTATCAAGATTACACTTTTAGAGTACCCCCTCCCCCAATCATCATAATTTTCTGAGTTGACCATACTGCCTTAAGTTTAACTGGACCTATAGATCCCCTTGAAAGCCATTGTTTTACATTGAACCTTTCTTTGAAGATTCCCTAATGAAACTAAGACAAATGTATTACCAGGAAAATTTTTCTGCATCCATCCACTGATCACAGAGATATGTTCAAACACACTTTGTTTAGAATGAACCCATGCATGTATGAACTGGAACTGTAGTAGCAATACTTTCTTACTTACTTTTGTATAAGTGAAGGAGTTTAGGGTCCAGAGAGATCCTAAGTACTGCCTTCTAAGTCATTTACCCTCGGGGAGCGGGGCAGTGGGAGGAGGGGGGCAGGCCACAAAGGGATTGGGAAGTAAAGGGACACCTATATAGCCCCAGGGAATGGACCCTTGAACTCCCATCTTTTCTTACCCCTCACCAAGTGCCCAGGAGACCCCTGGCTCAGACCAGCCCAGGGCCTTGCCCAGTGGCAGGGGAGAGGGGCACAAACTCCACCTCTAAGTCATATGACTGTCCCTATCTAGCCCACCACCCAGATCACCATTTGTCCAGCTGCCCTTCCCCTCAGTCACAGGCAGCAGAGCTGGGCAGCTTTCTTATGCCATTTTCTACACTGTGCTTCATGAGTAGGAATTTCTTGCACTAGTTTCTATGACTGAGTCTCCAAGCTGGTTTCCAAGTAGTCCCCATCCCTCTCTCCCTCACCCAGCTATGATTCAGTTGTCTCTGCCCATCCTCTGCCTCTGTGTTTCAGTGAGAGTCTGTATGTGTATTGCTTTCTGTTCTGTTGCATTGTGGAGCAGAGGCCTCTCTGCTCTTCTTTAATCCCATAAAGAAATAAATGGTAAGACTTGATGATAACCTTCCCTTCATGGCTTTGTTCTGTGGAGTTGAGCTTGTTGCCCTAGGGAATAGTTTATGACTTGGGGAGTGGGTGTGACCAAAGGCTGCTTACTCTATGCCATGTGCCATTCCCCTTGTTAACTTCAATCTCAGAAGAAGGGGGTTGGGCAGGAAATAGTAACCTCAGTAGTAGACCATTCTAAACAAAGGATTGCATACTTAACCATCTGCAAGGATTAGGAAGGTAACTAAATGAGCAAAGTAAGCCAAGATGGGGGAAAGTGCAGACTCAAATATATTTTAGTGAGAACTGCACAGCACGTACCCCTTTTAAAGGGCGAAGCCCAATCCCAGTGTTGTCCTGTGGGGATGTGGGTTCAGTGTTGACAGATCTACTCCTTCTTCAAGGAAAGTCACAGGACTACGGATTTTTATGTGAAGTTTACTTAACTCCTAAATATTGGCTCAAGTTAAAAACAAAATCTGTGGACTGTGGAGTAAACATGTCTGCCGACTCCATGTGGCCTTGAGGATTACCAGTTTTTCCCCTTTTGCATCTCGTGGTTCTAATATATCAGTCTCACCTATCCTACACCCTTTCACTAGCTCCATCTTCCCACCACAGGAGTGAAGGGCACTTAGGAAGAACTGCTGGTGGGGTAGCAGGAAGAACCTTCCACCATTACCCACATAAATGAATACGGAAAAGGACAGAGAAAAAGTTAGATGGGAATCTGGTGTCCTGATTGTCCTGCTGAATTACTTTGCCAAGAAAACACGGCTTCCCCAATTTCTCCAAAGTCAGTATAGCATAGAGGTTAAGGGCATGGACTCTAAAACCAAACTGTTTGAGTTCAACGTTTAACCCCACTAGGTCCTATTTGTATGGCCTTGGCCAAGTTCCCTGACTTATTTGAGCCAGAGTCCCTTATCTATCAAAAGAGTTATTGTTCTAATTAAATTATATTTGTAAAGTACTTTGTACAAGATATGGAATAAGGAAGCCACTCAAATGTTGATTATTATTTTTACCATTAGTCACTCAGTCTTCTATTTCTTTCCCCCCTACCTAAAATGGTTACCAAATTCTGTCTGTTCTACCTCTGTAAAGGAGTCCTGGTAGTGCTGTAAGATAAGCATTGGACTACTAACCCTATGGTTAGTGGTTCAAACCCAACAGCTGCTCTGAGGAAGAAAGAGGAGTCTGTCTGCTCCCATAAAGATTTATAGCCTCAGAAACCCTACATAGTTTCACTATGGCTTGGAATCAACTTGATGGCAGTGGGTTTGTTTATTTCGTATTCTTTGTCAAATCCTTTCCCCTCCTTTTCATCCCCACTCTTACAAAGCTATTTCATACCTTCAGCAGCTCTTGCCTGGACTACTAAAATAGCCTAATAACTCATATCCTGGTCAAATTATTCTGACCTCAATCTATCTAGCACAGTCTTGGGCACTTAGGAGGCACTTAAACGGGCCCCCCATATTTCCCCCAAGAACTGCTTCCACGTTTGAATTTCCTAAAGTGCACATCTAATTTTTCTAAAGTGAACATATTGCAGTCCTGCTCAAAAACATTAGATGGTTCCACAGTGCCTATTGAACAGTGTACACTTCTTAGCATGACATTCAAGGCTCTTTGATTTTGACCCGATCTTACCAGTCTGATGTTCCACTATAGTCTGTTATGTACTCGTGTCGCACTCACATGTCACTACTGACTGTCAACTAAATGAGCTTTAGACCTCATTTCTCCACTTTGCTCACATTGTTTCTCCTGCCTGGAAGATCCACTCTATCTCTGTCTATCACTGCCTTACCTAGTTTTCAAAGTTGGCTCAAATGCAACCTCTGCTATGAAGACTTTCACATTCCTCCTTTCCCAAGCTGGAAATTATGTTTTCCTCCTATTTTTATGACACTTTACACCTTAGTTGCACTTATTGAATTATATCTACACTTGACCTTTTTGTATCAATTCCAAACACATTTACTGAGCAATTGCTCTACCAAGCATTGCTCTGGGTTCTGGAAGTACAGCAGTAAATGGCAGATACATTATAGATTCATAATATGATATGTATGACCTTATGCATCATTCAGCATCTATAATTTGTTCTCAGATAAGAGTTTTTGCCCATGAGGAGGGATCCAAGCTCTCTTGGCCTCAGATAAAGGAAACAGAGGTAATAAATTGGACACCGACACCCCAACCTGATACACAGAAGATCAAAGGGTGCTACACATTCACAGTGCTAAGGGAGAAACGGGCACAATGGATGTGCCAAAGGCATGGTCCTACCAACCACACATTGCCCTTTGATTCCTGGACTAAGCTAGCACTGCCCTGCAGCTGCCCCTCTTGGCTCCATATCTCAATGCAGACCCATACTCTCACTACAAGTCAAGCCCAACTGCAGACAGTCTGAGTCCCACTCTCAGCCTATGCAAGGAGGGATGTTGACAGTGGCTCACACCTCTGAGTCACCTGGAAATTATTTACTCTAGCCCCATTAACAAAGATGTTGACTAAGTCTGAGTTGGGTGTCTATGATAATTAGGTTTTGTGTCAACTTGGCTCTGCCAGAATTCTCAATACTTTAGCAGTAATACTACATGATGTGATCTAACACAATAGAATCAACTCCATTATGTGATCTCACCTAATGTGAGAAGCCTGCAGCTGTGGTGGATTAGGTCACAGCCTTGATGCAATTGGAAGAAAGACTTCTTGGGGTGTGGCTTGCTTCTTTTTAAGCAGACTCCATGGGAAAGCTCACTTCTGCTGGATCTGGATCCTGCATCTGGTTCATAGACCTCCTGCCATATTGTCTGTTGATCCCAGGAGCCCTCCCCAGACCACTGACCTTGGAGTCATTCGAGTTTGCATTCACCAGCTTGTGGTCTTTCTGCATCCTGCTTCATCCACCCTTGCAGCTGCATAAGTCTGCAGAAGCCTCCAGCTAACCATCTGACCCATAGACTTGAACCAGACTGGACTTACCTGCCGCTACAATTGTGTGAGCCATTTATTGGTATAAATACCTTTCTATACATATATAAACATCACTAGTTTTGCTTCTCTAGAGAATCCAGCTTAATACATTTGGTACCAGAAGTGATTCTAGAGAAATAAAATAGTAAAGATGAGTTCTCTAAATTTATTCTCAAAACTGATTAGGCCCAAAGGCACTTCAAACTCTGCCTCTGTGAGTACAGTTAAGCCTGCACTAATACTATTAGTAAAGAGATTACTGTTAATCCATGGCATAAGGTGGTAAAATTAGTCCTTAAAACAGCACCACCAATAGATGAGTTGTTGGTAAGAAGTGAGGCTCTGTGTTATCATATGTTTGATTGTCTTCAGCACTTTTGTCAGGATGAGATGTATAAGGAAGCTAGTTGTTTGGTACTACTTATAATAGACAAATTGCTCACAATTTTGGAGGCATGGCTCAAATGGGATATAGAATATTTCAAAGCTTCCATCTGCCATGAAAATCAAATCCAGAATCTTATCATACAAGTAAGTGAATTACAGCACCAGTTAAATTCTCAACTTAAAATTGTGTTAAAGTGAGGGCATTGATTGGGCAGAAATGGGACCTGAAACTTGAGATGGGGATATATGAGGCAGTATCCCCCTGCCAAAAGAAAAGAAATGGTGGGGTTTTTTTCAAAGCTATATGTTTAATTTTTTTTTTTTTTTACAAAACAACCTTATCACTTTCAAAACACTCTCCAATACACTTCATACATTTGCCAAATTTGCTATTCCATTCTTGGAAACATTTTTTCAAACTCATCTGTTTGGGTGGCTGACAGCACCTCCCTCGTTTTCTTCTTCACCTCTTCTACATCGTCAAATTGCTGTCCTTTCATGTCCTGTTCATTCACAGAAACAAAAGGAAGTCACATGGAGTGAGATCAGGTGAGTAAGGTGTGTGGGGCAAGAGAGGCATGCTATTTTTCGCCAAAAACTGACACACTGAGATAGCTGCATGAGCAGGTGCATTGTTGTGGTGGCAAAACCAGTCCCTGGCCTGCCACAAATCAGACCTTTTTAGTTGCACCCTGTTACGCAATCTCTTCAGAACCTCCAGATGGAAAGATTGATTAACTTTCTGACCTGGTGTAATGAACCCCAAATGCACTACAAGTTCACATTTTCATCTGTTCAGTATTTGGACTGACGTCCAGAACGAGGTTTGTCATCAAACGACATTTCACCTTTTTGAAATGAGAAAATCACTCTCACACTTGAGTTTTTCCCACAGCGCTGCCCTTGTAAGCTATGTTCAATATCACAACAGTTTCTGCAGCATTTTTCCCATGCAGGAAGCAAAATTCCACAGCTGTACACTGTTTTTGACCATCCAAAAAAACAAGGTTCAAATGAAATTGCTTTTACCAAAAAGTTCACTGTTACCAGAGAGAACCTTCCCAGGTGATGCACCTGGGTGCACATAGTGAGTTACGGATGCATGCCTGGCGGGAGAAATGCATACTACAAAAGCTCTGCTCCACCTAGCGCAATTCCAGATTTTTTGGGTACTCCCTTGTATGGGCTAATAATCAGGAGATTAGGGATTCCATTGAGCTACTCTAGCCAGCAGCACCACCCCTCCCATCTGAAGAGATTAATCCACTATCAGTAAAACAATTGTTCCCTCTGCCCACATGTGACGAAATTAGTCCAACTGTGTATGCTTTTATGTTACCAGGGGCTAAATCTGGAGGATTGTCTAAGGCAGATTCCTTACAAAATATTGCTTCAAGTTCCTAGGAAACAGCTTCACCACCAGTATTGCTTCTAGACCTATAGTTAGACTTACAGTGCGTCCCCAAAGGTGGTGCAGATGGTGACCCATGGAAAAATGTACTATAATTCTAAAGAACTACAAGAATTTTGTAATATGTGCAGATAGAAACCTGAAAAATATTTGTGGGGGTGGTTATTTAGGGTGTGGAATAAGGGTGCAATCAGTCTGAGTTTGTTGATATAGGGCCACTAAGCATAATTTCTTTACTCAGTGTTTCAGTTTGAGAAGTTGAAAAAGCATCTAAATGATTATTTTGTCGGTTTGATGAAGCATGGGTTGCAAGATGACCCACACTAAGTCAAGTTAAAATCAAGATAACACCTTCATAAGAGTGACTGTTCATAGGGAAAATACTTGTACTCAGTCTTTTCAGGGGTTATTAGAGACTGGCTTGGAATGGACACAAATTCCAGGAGGCTCAAAACATGTTTAAGGCCCACCACTCCAAGTTGGGACACATGGAGGTCAAGTGATTAAAGGAGTCTTAGTCAGGTTCATCTCACAGTGAGTTCAGTGAGTCACTGAACCAATCCTATAGTAATTTTCTCAATTCCAGAATGCATTGATAGCATGCTTATTGGACCAAGTAAGAAAAAAACTATTACTAACTTGAGATTTATTGGTAAAATATAGGTGTTCTAGAGGGGGGAAATTGATCCACCAAAAGTTTAAGCGCCTTTCACTTCAGTTAAATTTCTCGGGGTGCCATGGTGTGGGGAATGTTAATTTATTCCTACCAAAGTTAAGGATATATTACTGCATCTGGTGAGAATCTCCCACAACTGAAAAGGAGACACATCACCTGGTGGGCGTCTTTCAATTGTGGAGGCAACATATCCTCATTTGGGTATGGTACTCTGGCCTATTTATTAAATGACTTGAAAAATCTTTGAGTAAAACCTATAAAAATAGAAGGCTCTATAACAGGTTTAGGCTGCCATTGGAATATTTGGACTGCTCTGCCCCTCTGCCACTTGGGCCATATAATCCGGCTGATCCAATGGTGCTTGAGGTGTCAGTGGCAGGTAGAGATGCAGTCTGGAATTTTTTGGCAGGCCCCTATTGGTGAATCACAGTGCAGACTTTTAGGATTTTAAAGCAAAGTTCTGCCATCCTCTGTAGACAACTGCTCTCCTTTTGAGAAATAGCTCTTGTTTTTTACTGGGCCTTAGTGGAGATGGAATGCCTCACCATGAGTCACTATGTCACTGCGTGACCTGAATGGCTCATCATGAACTGAGTGTTGTCTGACCCACAGCCTTATAAAGTTAGATGTGCACTAAAGCACTCTATCACTAAATGAAAGTGGTATATATGCAATCAGACTCGAGCTGGAACTGAAGGTACAAGTAAGCTGCATGAAGAAGTGTCCCAAATGCCTATGATCTCCACTCGTGTCTGCACCTATGTCCTCATGTGCCGTTCCTCGGTTGACTGAGGAAGAGAAAGCTCATGCTGGTTTATAGATGATTTTACATGATCTGCATGTACCACCCCAAAATGGGCAACAGCATCATTGCAACCTTCTCTGGGACTTCCTTGAAGGACAACAGTGAAGGGAAATCCTTCCAATGGGCAGAACTTCAAGCAGTATACATGATTGTATATTTCTCTTAGAAGGAGAAATGGCCGAATGTGTGTGTATATGATTAATGGGCTGTGGCTAATGGTTTGGCTGAATGGTTAGGGACTTAGAAGGACCATGATTAGAAAATTGATGACAAGGATATGGTGGGGTGGGGGTGGGGGATGGATATATGGACAGTCCTTTCGCATGGGCCCAAAAAGTGAAGATATAATCTAGTGGGTAGGATGGCTTGTTCTGTGAAAACCAGTCATCCTCTTTCCCCAGCCACTCCTGTCATTGATCAATGGACACATGAACAATGTGGCCGAGGTGGCAGGGACTGAGGTTATTTTGGGGTTTAGTAACATAGACTTCCAATTACCAAGGCTGACCTGGCTATTGCTTCAACTGAGTCCTCAATCTGCCAGCAGCATAGAACAATAATGTGCCAAAAATATGGGACCGTTTCTGAGGGCAATCTACTGGTAACCTTTTATAAGATTGATTACATAGGACCACTCCTGTAATAGAAAAGACAATATTTTATTCTTAGTAGACCAGACACTTACTCTGGATACAGATTTACTTTACTTTCACTCAATGCTTCTACCAAAACTACCATTCGTAGGCTTACACAATGTCTTATCCACAGGCATTGTATCTGGTACAACATCACCTCAGTCCAAAAGACTCGCTTCACAGCAAGTTAAGCGTGACAGTACTCATTCTTATGTAATCCACTAGTCTTACCATGTTCTGCGTTATCCTGAAGCAGCTGGCCTGATCGAAAATTAAAATAGCCATTCTGAAGACATAATTATGATGCCAGATAAATGGCAATGCCTTGCATAGTTGCAGAAGTATTCTCTGGGAGGCTGTATACACTCTAAACCAGCATCTGATTTATTGTGCTGTTTCTCTAATAACCAAGATTCACAGGTTCAGGAACCTAAGGAAGAGGTAGTATCACCGCTCACTATTATTCCTGGTGAACAACTTGTAACACGTTTACTTCCTGTCTCTGTGACCGTATGCTCTTTGGGTCTGGAAGACTTAGTTCCAAAAAGATGTCTACCTGTAGACACAGCACTATTTCCTTTGGAATGGTGCTAAGACTGTCTCCTGGCCATTTGGGGCTCCTCATGCCTCTGGATTAGCAGGCAAAGAAGAGTGTTTCTGTTTTAAGTGCTGTGATTGATCGTAATTACCAAGAGGAAATTGGATTGGTATTACATCATAGAGATAAATAAGAATATGTCTGGAATCCAGGAGATTCCTTAGGTCCTGCAATTAAAGGATGAATTACAGCAACACAATTCTGATATGACCATTAGTGACCCAGACTCTTTAGGAGTGAAGGTTTGGATCATGCCTCCAGACAAAGAACCATGACCAGCCAATGTCCTTGCTGAGGGCACAGGGAACATGGACTGGGTAGTGAAAGAAGGTAGTTCTAACACAAGATCCTAACGTCAGAGCTGTTTGACAAACTCCACCATTGATTTTAGCATGCATCAAGAAATGACAATCATTTGTTGAAAAGATGACTGGGGCACTCTCACCACTGGTCCTGAAGGTAGAAAGGGGGCACAGATTACAAGAATCTACATATCACCCCACTCCCTGGGGGGCGAACAATAGAAAAGTAGGTGAAGGGAGCCGTCGGACAGTGTAAGTCATGACAAGATAATAATAATTTACAAATTATCAAGAGTTCATGAGTGAGGGGGGTGGTGAGGGAATGGAAAAAATGAGCTGATACCAAGGGCTCAAGTAGAAAGAAAATGTTTTGAGAATGATGAGTTCAACAAATGTACAAATGTGCTTGACACAATGGATGCATGTATGGATTGTCATAAGAGTTGTACGAACCCCCAATAAAATGATTTAAAAAGTAAAAAGATGACTGGGGCTCCTTATTATTTGGGGATAAATGATATTAGAAAAGTGTGACTTAAAAATGAAGTAAAGTTTGAAAAAGAGTCAAGGATAAGGAGGAGAATGGTTTACTTAGGACTTTATTTTGAAAAATAAAATTGAAAATGTGAAAAATGTTTTAAATTTAGCTGCTAGTATTATACCATGCAAATAAATTTTAGAACAAAATGGTAATTCTTGGGAAACAATTCAGTGTGTAAGTAATAATTACAAATATGTGCTAACTCTGAGAATGAAAAAAGAATGGATCGATCAAGAGGGGATATTATAATTTTCCTGACTAAAGTACAGGAGAGCAAACACATTATCAAGTTTTTAGCACAATCCTAAAGAGGGTTTTTGTTTTTCTTTGTTTTTCCAAAATTAGAGAGCTTCTTCAATTATTCCAAGGACCTCTTGTAATCCTTTGAGAGTTAAATAATTCTCTTTGAAGCCTTGATCTTATCATTACCCTCATCAATTTTCTCTTTTGTCAGTGTATGTTAAGGTTTATCTCTACAAATCCCTATCTAGCAAAGGGTTTACATGCCATTAGAACTAGTCTCCATCATTTTCATTTTCATTGACTCCATACAACTCTGAATTTTTTCAATAACTACAATTTCATTCTAAAATTTATTTGCATGATATAATATTAGCCGCTAACAAGACTCCAAAAAAGACCTTGGTAAAATGGGTGCATAAACAACTAAGTTTAATTTGCATGTTAAGTGTGGGAAGCATAGGTGGCTAAAAAGCTCAGTGCTATCCAAAAAGTGTTCAAGTCAGTCCGGCTTTATAAAGATTATAGCTTTGGAAACCTTATGCGCAGTTCTATGTTCTATGTGGCCACTATAAGTCAGAATAGACTTGTTTGCAATGGAGATTTTGATATGGTGAGGGAAGGGGGTTTTGTAGGAACTCGACAGTGAATATTTTATACCATGAACATTTTGCCTTTCAATTCAACTTTATCAAGACCCTCTTACTTTCTGGGTTTTAATATGTTTTATCTTTTGAATGAAAGTACAGTATCAGATGTTATTATAACACTTAAATAAATGAACTGAAATGAATATATGACTATCTAAAAGTTTTGATCAATGAACATGATTCCTGGAACAGAAGAAACTCTGTAATAGCTGCTTTTCTTTCCCTCCTAAACATTTTTAGGTTCGTTTTGTTATTCGTGAATTTGGTGAAAGTTTTAAAAGCAGATCATCAGTTTTACATCCAATAATTCATACACATTTTATTTCATCTCATTCCTTGCAACCCCCTCAGCGCAACCTAATTTATCCCATGTCCTCCCGGTGTTTTCTTTTTCTATCCCGCTGTGTTTCTTAACCTCCATGAAGTTTTTCCTTGGATCAGCACTGCTCTTTTACTGTCATATGGTTAATTATCTAAGGTGCACATACCTCATAAGAGGTATTGTTCCTTTTATAGACCTGTCTATTGTTTAGCTGAAATTTGAGCCATGGGGGTGAGTTTGGCTTCAGACCTGAAGAGTAACTAACGATCATAGTATGACCAGTAAGTCTGGTCTTTTTTATTATTTGAGTTCTGGTCTACCTTTTCTTTTTTATTCTTAGACCTTTTAATGTGATCCTTTTCAGAGCAGTTGGTAGTGGTCAACCAGTACTATCTAGTTCTTCTGTTCTCAGGATCATGGAGCTGGATGCTAGCGCAATCCATTAGTCTATTGGATTAACTGTCTCCATGTATCTTAAATTTCCATTACTCTTTTTTCCTCTAGATAGAGACCAATAGTTGCAATTTAGATGAGCTTTTAAGACCCTAGTCACTACTAGGATGCTGAACATTGTCTTTGTGGACTATGTTATGCCAATTGAACTTGGTGTCCCTGAAATTATGGTCCTGAACCTTAAGGCCCAGAGACTCATTCCCTCAATTTAGTTAGTTAGTTCTACGTTTTCATAGTTTTGCCCCCTGTATGCTCTAACATATTTATAGGTATACTCCAAAGTCCCCTGCTAATCATATATATATTTGAGTATACATCCCCACTCCCCTTCCCACACCCATTCAACCTGCTTATTTACCTATGATCTATTTATTATTGTTGTTAGGTGCCATGAAGTCAGTTCTGACCCATAGTGACCCGATGCACAACAGAAGGAAACACTGTCCAGCCCTGCTCCATCCTCACCATTGTTCCTATGCTTGAGTCCATAGTTGTCTCCCCTGTGCAAACCCACCACCTTGAGGGCCTTCCTCTTTTTCGCTGCTACTCTACTTTAGCAAGTGTGTTATCGTCCAGGGACTGGGCTCTCCTGACAAGATCCAAAGTACATAAGACAAAGTCATGTCCCTTTATCCTTTAAGGAGCACACTGACTGTATTTCTTCCAAGACAGATTTGTTTGTCTTTTTAGAAGCCCATGGAACTTTCCATATTCTCCAGCACCACAATTCAAGCCATGGTATTTGAAATTGTCTTATATGCATGTGGAAGTTGGACACTGAATAAGGAAGACTGAAGAAGAATCAATGCATCTATTATTACATCTATTATATCACTGTTATTGAAGGATTGAGTATATAACTCTATTTACCTCTGTTCTCTCTAACTCTAACATTCCTCCCAGTGTTTTCCCCTGCCTCTGTCATTTTTTTGTTGTTGCTAGTCTCCATCTTTTCGTATATCAACTTTCCTTTCAACCAACTTCTTGAAATCTACTGGTTTCTATTTTAAATCTTATAGGTTTGTTTTAGTATGTTTTTTCCTATATCTGGCTTAACTTAAGAGACACTGAGGAACAGATATTGGAAAAATATTTAAGTCAATCAGAGCCGTTAGAAAGAAGACACCAAACTTCTGCCCCAGGCCAAACTTTTTGTCGAATACACTATTTATGCCACACTCATTGTGGATAGCCACTGAGATTTATTCATAAAGCATTGAGCTATTAGATTGGGTGCTTAGAGATGAGAGATGGGAATCCAGGGACTGCTTAGACATGGAAGCTGCCCTCAAGAAGTTTCTGAGCTGATTGGGAAGAAATCATTCAAAAGCCAAAAAAAAAAAAAAAGACATTTTCTCTATTGTCACTACCTAGTTCAGGTCACCATCAACTCTCTTGTACCTCTACAATGACTTTCCAACTGGGCTCCGAGTTTCCAATCATGCCCCCCACAGTCTTCATCATAACAATATCAGTCAGAGTGATCTTTTAAAATGGCAAATTAGCTCATATCTTGAACCTGATGAAACCTTCCAATAACTTCCCATCTCAATCAGAATAAAATACAAACATCTAATCATGGCCCACATGGCCAACATGACTGTTCCCCTGCCTACCACTCCAATTTTACTCAATACAATCCTTTCACTATTCTCCAGGCACCCTGACTTATTTATTTTCTTCTAACATACTGAGCTTGCTTCTGCCTTAGGACTTTGTACCTAAGCCTAAAATGTTCTTTCTTCCCTTAGATTTTTGCAAGGCTGATTTCTCGTTATCAGGTATCAATTTAAATATTACTTTCTCAGGTACGTCATTCTTGACTATGTATTACAGTGCTCTTCTTGCCCTAGATACTGTTGCTTATGACCCTACTTTTTATACTACCTAGCCTTTATAACAATCAGAAGTTATAATGATAATACATTTATTATTGCTTCTCTCTTCATTGGAATGTAAGCTTTGAAGAGATAAAGATCTTGACTGTCTTGTTCACTATCTTCACAATGTCTCAGTAAATATTCACTTAATAAATGGATGTGAATGAGTGAATGGTATAATATGTGTAGAACCAGGAAAAAACAAAACAAGAAACTTCCAGCAAGTCCATTTCAACTCATAGCCACCTTATAGGTTTCCAAGGCTGCGGTAATTTTTATGGGAGCAAAGAGTCTCAACTTTCTCCTGAGGAGCATCTCACGGATTTGAACTGATGACTTTGTGATTGGCAGTTCAATTCCCACAGGACAGCAATGTGTAGAATGGGTGACAAGGTATACAGCTTGAAAATCAGCCCAAAGTAAGAGCAGACTTGAATGTCAGTTTAGAAAATTTGGACTTTAATTAATGACCCATTGGTAGTCATGGATGATTGTTGTACGTGAGAAGAAAATTAGCAGTTAACCTGGAATAAGATTCATCTTGTGCCATATTCCAGATAAATAGGCAGATGAAGTGCATGACGGGCCTCGTTTAAGAGCTTATTGGGCCCTATGTCTCCCCTTTGACATTCATTTTCCTCACTTTCTGTACTTTTCCGGGGACAAAAACCCTTGAATGGCAGACCCTACCACAGGCCGCTTGGTGGCGCTGTGGCTCTTCCTACCCAGGCAGGAGGCACCAAGGAGGTGGAGGCACTACCCCTGGAATTGGTCTGGCACAGGGGTCCATTTGTGTATGCTAAGCGGCCTCTTCCAAGTTCTCTCTTTTCTCCACTCCCAGTGCTTCCCTCTCACTCAGACCGCTGTAGGGAGTCAAATGCCCAAAGGGTGCCAGGGAATGAGGTAGAAGTTGGGGCTGGAAAAGGACAGGCTGGGTAGTGCAGGAATGAGACAGAGTTCCCATATCTGAGGTCCCTTTTTGCCAGGCCCAAATCAAAGGGAGGTGGAAGCTGTAGGGGCAGCCTTTTGGGGAAGGGGTCAACTACATTAAGGGGCCAATTCACAATTTATACCAATTATGCAAATAGCCTTTCCTTTCTTCCTTGCCCTCAGAGCAAAAAGCTCCTACTCTAGCAATCTTCCTGTGACCCCTTCTATCTCCTACAGATATTCTATATTTCCCCCCATACTCATACCTCCATTCTCACTGCTATTGTCTACCCGGATCCTCATGACCACCCAATTGACTATCCTGACTCTGACCTCACCTCTTTGCAGCCCAAACCCCCTCACACAAATTCTGGGGCCTCTTAAAGCACTGGATTGGCATCCAGCCTTTGTTCCCTTTCCTTAGAAATATCTAAAGTCAGTTTTTCAAAGCCCTCCATACACTGACCTCACCATTTGACCAATGTAGGCTGCATTGAATAGAAGACGAGTTAGAACAGGAAACCAGTGGTACTCTGTGAGGATCTGTACAGGGCTCATTAGCATATATTTTAGCAGTGTTAACTCATGAGTACTGACTACCACAAGACTGGAAAGATGCAGGGAACACAGCAACTACCCTCACTGGCCCACTGGAATACATCCATGTTTATTCTTTTGCTCCATCTCTTCTCCTCCCCTCCCTCTTCCCCAGATCTGCCCTACTCATTTGCATTATGGTCTGGGAGTCCACCATCTCCGTGCTCTTCCTTCTTTATCCACCTGGACTCCCTCTCCCTAAGCCCCTCTTGCTGAGTGAGTATATGAAACTTATTTTCAATCATCTTTTCATAAAATGGTTGATGACATGTATGACCACCTTTCTCAGTAATGTTTGTGTTTCACTTTTAGCAGTTATGTTTTATTTATCTGTTCTCCCAGGGGGAGGCTAATATTCACAAATAATAAGACTATAGGTAGCTTTTCATGAGGAAAAATTTCGCGATTCATACTGAATTTAGCATTGCCAGACTCAACATACATGCATATAAATTAATATGGAAAAAGATGCACATGAACAGGAAAAAATGGGGGGAAAGGCAGATTTATTGGCCAAGGAAACATTTATGGCTAATTTCAGAATGTCCTGCTTCACTGAATCAATGTCCAGAGTCAGACAAGGCTCATCCATGGCCTCAGATAAGGCTTGGTGAAGAAAGAGTCTGAGATCAAAGACAAAACCCAAGGAAATGTGGGCTAAGAGGAGAAGAATCTAGCTTATTTCTCCTGGCTCCCCTGGGCAAAGATACCTTCCACTTGTCCCCACCCCCAACAAACTCGACTGGTAAGACTATCCTCTTTTATTTGTACCACACATCTACACACAGTGCCTTCGGATCCTTACAATGATCTTAAGGATATGGATTATTAATTTGGATTTAGAGATGATGAGATGGAGACTCTGAGAGGCCAAAAGACTATGCACAAAACAAAACAAAAAAACACAGAGCAGAAGGTCATGGCCAGAAGCCAAGAATTCCAATGCCAAGGCCAGTTCCAAACTTTTCTACCCAGTTTTATGACCTATTGACTCAAAGTTAGGCTAACTGGCAGTGGTCCTGTAACCTCAAAAATTCTTAAGAACAATTAAAAATCCACTGTGACTGAAGAAGATAGGGTTTTCATTTGGCCCCTGGGTCATACTGACATGTAGCCTGGGTCTGAATTGTCCCTCAATGTTGAGACTTAATGGACCATCAGACTAACCACCAGCTTCATCCTGGTACTTTTCTAAAGTTGAGCTTTCCCTCCAGGGTTCCCCAGAGACATGCTGTTTAACTTGGCAGTGTTAGTCGATTGTAGTGTTTCAATATGAGTTAAGCCAAAATGCCAAACTCACAGTCATCAAGTTGATTCCAACTCATACTGACCCTAGAGGAGAGGGTAGAAAAGCCCCTGTGGGTTTCTGAGGCCTTTACTTGTAATAACTTGAGGATCAAAGAAAGCAGCAAGGAGGGTGAAGAGTAACATTCCAAAGTATCCCCGACTGCCTTCGAATTGAGTCCAACTCATACTGAACATATAGAACTGAGTAGAACTGCCTCAGAGTGTTTCTGAGGCTGTCAACCTTTAAAGGAGCAGACAGCCTCATCTTTCCTCTGAGAAACTGCTGGTGGTTTTCAATTGCTAGCCTTATGATCAGCAACCCAGCTCTTAACCCCACTATACTACTATGGCCCTTTTATAGCCTCAAAGCTGGGTGTAAAACCTAACAATATGCCTGCCAAATTTTGTATGTACAAGAATAGTTATTGTAGCATTGTGCATAATAAAATGGTTAGCTGTAACCTAAATATTCATCAAGAGAAGATGAGTTAAATAAATTTTGATGTATCTGTACAATGGGACAATATGTACACATGGAAAAGCAAAAAGAGCAGCATGTACAGTATACGTCCCTTTGGGGGGAGATGTATAAATGTAATAACAGACACGTTTGCTTGTGTTTGTATAGATTAGCTCTGGAAGAATACATGAATATAAACCAAAACAAAATTCACTGCCATTGAGTTGATTCTGACTCAGAGTGATCCTATAGGACAGGGTAGAACTGCCCCTGCGGGTTTCTGAAACTGCAACTCTTTACAGCAAGAGAAAGCATCTTTTTTCTCCCAGAGAGGCACTGGTGGTTTCAAGCTGCTAACCTTGTGGGTAACATCCACACGTAACCACTACGCCACCAGGGATCCTTACGCATGAATATGGTACAGTGTAAATTTTCCGTAGATGGTTATATGAAGAAACTTGTCACAGTGGTTGCTTCTGGGCGAAGGAATGGTATGACTGTGGACAGTAGAAGAAAGGAAATATATTTCTTTAAATATATGCCTTTGTATTCCTCTTAAAAATTCATTTGAAGAAAACAAAAAGTCTTTAGATCAAAATGGTAAGCATTATCTCTAGAGTCCCTCTTAAGACAGCCTGGAATTACCTTTCAGCCAAAGAAAGCTACATAGGAAATAAAGTTTATACCTTCGGTACCTAAACTCTTACTTGCCAATCTGCTTTACTAAATCATTTATATAGTAAACATTTCATGTCCAAATTATACTCAAATCTGTTTTGCCTTGTCCTTTCTTACCCAAGGTCCCTCCTCTACTCTGCTCAAGTTGGACTTCACTTAAACTGTAGAAAATCCTGCCTTAGATTGCCTCTTTAGCATCCAGATGTGAAACTTTCTGAGGATTTCAGCTGAAGTGAAAAGCAGTTAGACAAGAGTGATGACAAAACCTCCTACCCATCCCCTCCTCCAAATCGCTTCCTGCCTCGATCTTAAAGGACAATTTTATCCTGATTTAAAATGCCATGGATCCATTTCATCTATTTTTGAACTTTTTAATAAATAGAATTATACAGCATAAATATGTGTGTGCGTGTGTGTGTACGTGTGTGTGTATCCTAAGACCTAAGTACCAAGCTTTAACCCACCCTTACTCACCAGAGGTCTTCTTTTAGGCATCTTTGGAGGAAGCTCCAAAGTAGGCAGAGCCCTGTTCCCTTTATCTGACCCCAAACTCACTGTTATCAAGTAAATATTGACTCATAGTGACCCCCTTGTGGGTTTACAAGACTATAATTATTGACAGGATTAGAAAGCCAACCATGCCTCTCACAGCCCAACAAGCAACCACTACCTAACAAGGGCTCTTTATCTGACCAAAGGACCCCAGGAATCATTCCAACAAGCTCCAATTCAGATGTAAATACCCAGAATCTCTGGGGATGCAAGGTGAAGGAGACATGGTGCAATGCACAGTCGACATTTGGAGAAAGCTCCAGTTGGAAGAAATCTGGGAGATAACTGAGGTGGTGGATTTGGCTCAGAGTTCTCAAGTTTATAAAGGAGATCCAGGAGTTATGTAAACATTGGAGGCATTGGTAGACTTCAGATAGCAACCAAGAGCCATTGATCTCAAACCATTGATTTCATCAAACCAGCCCTATAAAACATATAAATTCTTATACATTTTCTTTATAATAAGATAAATGGCATACATTTTAATGCACAAGACACATGTATACTAAAGACAAACAAACAAAAACACCGCTTTTGATCTGTTTTTCGTGGTAGAATTCTATGTAAGTTGCCTTTGTTTGACAAATGAAGAAGGAAACTTAAAGAAAGAAAAGGACCTGGCCAAGATCACACAGCCTGATGAAAGTAGATGATGGCTCAGAAGCAGAACTCTTGCTGTAATCATTTACATGTGCCTCCTAAGCATTGAACTCAAAGCCTGAATCAGGTTGTGGGGAGACACCTATCCCAGGATCCTTTGGTGTTCAGTCACTATTTTCTCATATGGCTTTATGGGTTCTGAGCTTTCAGCATGCTCCAGATCTAGGCTTCTCTTTGCTCTATTCTCTAGGACTTCCTAGGATTCCATAAAACCAGGGCCTAGGCCAGGAAAGCCAGAATTTATTATTTATTCAACATGATTGGGCTCCCAAAGGCCTGGGTCTAAGCTCTGAGCCCCTTGCTTCCCCTTCTTGTGGGCTCTCGTGCTTTATTCCTCTCCCTTCCCAACCCCCACATGTTCAACTTTTAAACACTTATTTGCTGGCATTTTCATGACCCCTCCTCCTTAGTTAAAACTCTGCTTGAAACCATTACTGCTACCTCAGACCTCTTGCCTTTTATCTTGCCCCAGAATCTGAGCCCACAGGTCCCTTAATTGTTCAGGCTTCGCTTTTCTGAACTCACTCCAATTGAGCTCCATAAATTGTAGGTAAATGAACTGTATATCTCTGGTTATGAGGCCCTGGAGCAATATCTTCTTGGTCTAGTACAGCCCTGTCCAGAAAGGGGTGGAGTGTGTGTGTGTTGGGGGGAGGGGAGCTGTGGAGGGAAACAGATGAAGCCACCCTAGGATTCAGACTCTGGAAAGAAGGTGCAAGATCACAGTTCAGGCAAACCTTTACTCTCAAGCTTAACAAATTGGTTTCTGCTGCCTCCTCTGATCTTCATAGCTCAGATGCTAAGAGATGGACTAATTCTTCCTCACCAACAATATTAACAGGTGCAGTCTGATATATTAGTATAACTTTAAAAATGCTACAAAGTCATAGAAAGCTTTATTAAACAAAGCCATCAAAATGTGAATCCATTGTTTCTTGACATATCTCTCTAGGTCTATGCACTTGTTTTTTCCATTAAAATATTTTAGACTTTTTTGTGAATTAGCTAAAATGTTATAGACCAGATCATCGGATTCACATTCAATAATTTATATGCATTTTGTTGTATTTCACTCCTCACAAACTCCTCAGTTACCATCAATGATCTTATTTTCTCCCTGTGTCTGTCAATTTCTTAAGGCACTCTTTCCAGCTGTCTAACCCTCCCCCCCAAAGAATTGTGTGCCCTTTGATTTACAACATATTGAAACAACATTTTGGGCTTACTCCAGGGATTCAAATTGTTTCTTTTCATTGTTCTTTGAGTTGAGGAAACAAAACGAAGTCTAAATTTGGCAAGATCAAGTACCTGTAGGGGTACAGTGTCCCAAGAAAATTCTCAGAACAACCCTTCCTACACTTGAAGAATGAGCGAGTGCATTGTTGTAATGAAAAGAAATTCCTCAGTGCAACTTTCCCGGTCTTTTGCTCACTAGTGCAGATTTAAATGTTCATAAAACTTCTTCATCATAAGACCCTGCGATCATTCTGTGTCCTTTGAGGAATTATATCAAGATTACTCCTATAGAATTTTTTAAAACCAACAGAACAAAACAGTTGCCATAACCTTCTGAGCGGAACTCTCTGTCTTGGATTTAACTGGCTCAGCAGATCCCTTTTATCAGTCACTTTTTTATTGTACCTTTGTTTTGGGCACCCTAAAGAGACCCAAAAGAACAAACAAAACTTTTTTGGAAGAAGTAAAGCTATAATGCGCCTTAGAGGCAAAATGATGAGCCTTTGTTCCATGTACTTTGGACACATTGTCAGGAGAGACTAATCCCTGGAGAAGAACATTGTGCTTGGAAGAAGTAGGAGAGCAGTGAGAAAGAGGAAGACCTTTGACAGGAAGGATTGACACAGTAGCTGGAACCATTGTGCAGATGGTGCAGGACTGGGCAGTGTTTGTACATATGGTTGCTGTGAATCAGAACCGACTCGGTGGTACTTAACAACAACAGCAAAGGGACTAGAACAATTATATTCCCAAGAGAAGGTGTATCCAGCCATCCTTTAATTACAGAAACAGTTTTAAACCCATTTTCTTTGGAACTGTGTATGTATAAACTGAATCCCCAGTAGCAATACTTTTAACCTACCCTTGTATAAAGTGATTTTTCAAATATTGCCAAAGAGGTACTTAGGTGCTTGGGGGCACCCAAGTGAGTCACTTGTGAAAAGTTAGGGGTTTATTATAAGACAACATCAGACTTGGGAGCTTTTATCTCAGTGAAAATGTGTCCACCTAATAACATCCTCACAGAGAAATTGATGCTTCTACCAATCTTGGGGATTGCTTAAAATGTTGGCTTGTCACATACTTGATGTCCAGAGAGATGGAGCAATTATTACTCTAAAGCAGAGGTTCTCAACCTATGGGTCACCACCCCTTTGGGTGTCGAATGACCCTTTCACAGAGGTCATCTAATACATCCTGCATATCAGATATTTACATTACGATTCATAACAGTAGCAAACTTACAGTTATGAAGTAGCAACGAAAATAATTTTATGGTTGGGGGTCACGACAACATGAGGAATTATATTAAAAGGTTGCAGCATTAGGAAGGTTGAGAACCACTGCTCTAAGGGATAGTTAGAGCAAGGAGTGAAAGGTTTAAGACAATAATGTTTTGCTCCAAATTCAGGACTCCATCCCTATTCTTCATTGCCTTGTGCCACAGTGGACCACAGCACATCCTATAGCATCTCTTTAGCCATTCTCCATGGCCAAGGGAAATGCCCCTTCCTTATCACCACCAAGTTCATGCTCCATGATTTCATCCTCTTTCAATTCTCACTTTGTCAAAGCTTTCTATCATTGGCCACTAAATCTCCAGAAGGTTGTTGAACCCATACATTTTAGGCCTATCACAGGGCATATTTTTAGTTGCCATCAAGTTGACTCAAACTCATGACTTTACAATAGAATGATATTTTGCTGATACTACTTGGCTATTATGCCAGTTCATCTCCCATAATACATTATGTCCTACTCCGGTGACTGGTTCTTCTTTATGATATGTCCAAAGCAAGTGGGTTGGATGACATTCTGGTGTGGTTTACACGGTTTTCTTTTTTTTAATCGTTTTATTGGGGGCTCATACAACTCTTATCACAATCCATACATACAGCAATTGTGTAAAGCACATTTGTACATTTGTTGCCCTCATCATTCTCAAAACAT
>NW_022111315.1:2202555-2209383 GCF_000313985.2 Echinops telfairi | reverse complement strand
ATAGACCTCAGCAGACTCATGTTGGGTCTATATGGTTTTCAATCACTTATTTTTAGAAGTAGATCTCCAGATTTTTTTTCCTTATCTGGCACCTGCCCACCATGATTGACACTATTTTTATTTGAAATACTGGTGGCATAACACCCAGCATCATAGCAACACACAAAGCACCATATTAACAAGCTGACAGATGTGATGATGGTACATACTAAATGTCTGTTGAGCTAACAAATGAATTAATGAATGTAGTAATCATGGTATTAATGTCTTTCATGTCTCTATAAAATCTACTTTCTTCCTTCCTCTTTGGACTTAGCATCCTAGAATTTCCAATTGGGAAATAACACTGGGGAGTCATATTGTCAATCCTCTTGCCTCAGTTTGGACTGCATTCAAAGTTTCCTAAACAGAATGTTTAGAAGGCCTCCAATAAATAATTCTGAAAGGGAGGGAACTGGGGAGTAATCGAAAGAACAGCTAAACTTGGAATCAGAAAACCTGCTGTGAGATCTGCTCTTGCAACCATTAGCTCAGAAGGGTTCAGAAAGAAGGAAGGATGGAAACAGAAAACGTAGGGAGGAAGTGATGTTACACTGAGAAGAATGCAATCAGTGAGATGAAACATGTATAAATTATTGAATGCAAAACTACTGATCTGCTCTGTAAATTTTCATCCAATTCACATAAAAAAGCTTTAAGAAAATTATATTATTCTCAGCCCCGACCACCTTGATATTTATATTTAGTTGGTGTGAGTTGGACCCAGGTATCAGTACTTTCTTAAAGCTTCCCAGGTGATTGCAAGTAAAGAACGACTGGGCTACAGAAATGGGTAGAATGATGTATATGGATGTTGAAATAAGCTAATATGACTGCAGAGGCTGAGAGGGAGGATCAAAGTCCTCTGAGAATGTCGGTAAATAAATCACAGTGATGGTGAGGGGAAGAGAATATAGGGTGAAATACAAGTTGAAAGAGAAAATAATTTTACCTAATAGTGTGGAGCAATTGTCTGGATGCAGTCACAGAGATTCAGGTAATGCTAGCTTACTTTATGTGATAACTGTACTTTAAGGTAATGCACCAGTGGGGTATAGGAAGGGAGCTCAAAGTTAGGGGCAGTGTACCCACAAAGAACCTGATTGTAGTCGTTACTGCGGGGGGTGAAGAGTGTATTCTGAGACACCCTTTTGTGAGAGAGCAGGGAAGGAGTTTACTTCCCATGGAGGTGTGTGCCCACAGCACATATTAGAGTCAAGTTTCCAAGAATGCCATTCACATTGGGAATGATGGAGTTGCTGAAGGAGAAAGTACAGAACAGTTTGGGGTGAGGGAGCAAATGAGACTTCTGTGCTTTTCCTTATTCTTCTTGCTTTAGGTTTTTCTTTGTCTCCATGAAAAGTTGTATAACAAATAGGCTTTAGGTTTCATTTTAAGTTGCCTTTTTATAATGGCATGCCTTGCATTTTTTAATTCAGCTTTTCTCTCTTGAATTTTTCTCAACCTTCTTGTCCACTCGCTCATTACGATCTCATATTGTGATCTAATTTGAAAGGATAAACCTTGGACTTGATGCTCACCATGATACTTTCCTTCAAAAGTCAGAGAGTCAATGCAGATCCTCTATAGTAGTGGCTAGTGCGCAGATTCAGGGAGCTGTTCAGAACCTGTCAGTTACATGCTCCAGTTGGGTGTTCTCTTCTGTAAGCCTAATCCTTTCACACAGAAAAGATGTGGTAGAAGTCTGAGAGGAAAGTGCAGAGGGACAAAATAGAATCTAAATGAAGTCATAGCTACTTTCTCACCTTTAGGTAAAAACAATGCTTATTTGCTGAATCAGTGACAAAACAGAGATTCTGGTAAAAATTATGAAATAGATCAAAAGAGAAAGCTTTTTTTCTATACTAATTAGGTCTATAACAAATGTTCTGTTCTAAACTGCTTAATTGGATCCCAGTTGTCAAAGAAAGTCTCCTGTGAGAATGTCCTCCCATTTCATCCATTCTTCACTGTAGAATCAGAGCTGTTCAGCACAGAACGACTGAAATCTGCCCTAACAGTGCAACCCAAATCGAATGCCTTCAAGGTGCTTCCAACTCATAATATCCCTATAGGACTGAGTAGCAAGACCCCCATATGATTTCTGGGACTGTGAATCTTTATGGAAGTAGATTGCCCCATTTTTCTCCAGCAAAGTGGCTGGTCAGTTTGAACCACACAATTTTTGCCTAGCAACCCAATGTTTAACCTGCTGGACCACCAGGGCGCCTCAACACTGAGAAGAAATAGCCAAATCATAGTTTGCATGCACCCATGCCCACTTTCAATTCTCTCTAGGATATCCCAAACCAGCAAATCTTTATTTAGATAAAATCCTAGAGCTGGACAGAAGAACAAAGTAATGTGGATCGTTCCCAATCTGTAGGAGGCAACATTTTAGGATGGCTTCAAATGATCTATACACCTGAATAATCTGGATTGGGTCTGTAATATGATGGGTTATCACATCCATAGTTACATTACCATATGGAAAGGGAATTTTTTTTCCAGATGTAATTAAGGTCCACAGTCAGTTGTCTTGGAATTCATCAAGAGATGGGTGAGCCTGACTTAATCAAGTGACCTCTTAAAAGGAATAAGAAGCCTTTTCAATAAATTGTGCTGGTGCAACTGGATTGGCCAAACAAAAAAACAAGAAACATGATCTCAATGGCATCTTTTCATAAAGATTAATTCAAAATGAATCATAGATTTATATGTAAAACTATTATAAATAAAACAGGAGCAAAAAACCTTCAGGACCTAGGAATTGATGAAGTATTCTTAAACTTGACAGGAAAACATGATGTATTACAGAAAATTTTTGATACATTGGATTTCGTCAAAATTAAGAATGTTTTCTCTGTGAAAAAAGCCTAGCATAAGGATAAAAAAGACAAATATAGAGTAGGAGAAAATATTTTCAAATGACATATCCAACACAGGACAAGTATCTAGAATATATAAAGAAATCTCAAAGCTCAACTATAAAAAAATCTAATTAGAAAATAATCAAAGTCATGAAGACACATTTCACCAAAGAGGATGTATAAATGATAAGTAAATACATGAAAAGATAGTCAACATTATTGCTCATATGTTCAAAAAAATTTTAATGGTGAGAACACTAAATGCTGATTAGGATGTAAAAAACTGAGCCACACTAGTGGGAATGCAAAGTTGTTCAACTACTCTGGAATTATGGCAGTCGTACAAAACTGTGCATACACTTACCATAAGACCTAGAAATTGAAATCGTGGGCATTTATCTCAGAGATTATGGTCACATAAGTCTGCACATTATTATTCGTAGCAGCTTTATGTGCAATAGACCAAATTGAAAATAATTAATATATCCCTCACTAGATGAATAGTCAAATAAATTGTAGTTCATTCATACTGTGTAATACTACTCAGCAATAAAAAAGGAATATACTATTGATATAAGTATTCAGTAGATCTCAAGTGCATTATGTTGACTGTGGGGAAATTCAAGCAAAAGATCACATATGTATGATTCTTTTTATATAAGTAAATGTAATATAATATTCTCAAAATGACAAAATTGTAACATTGAGGAACAGAATAGTGGTCCCTAGGGTTTATGCATGGGGAGGAGAAGAAGAATGGATGTGACTATAATGGATTAGCAGAGGGAGATCTTTGTGCTGATGGAATAGTTTTATATATTGAATGAACTGATGCTAACACAAATCTCTCTGTGTGATAAAAGGATGTAAAACTATACACACAATTGTATCACTGTCTATTTCTTGAATTTGATATTTTACTATAGTTATATAAGATGTAATCATTGGGTAACAATGGATGAAGGATAGATATATGGAAGCTCTCTGTACTATCTTTGCAACTTCTAGTGATTTTGTATTTATTTATAATAAAAATTTAAACATTACAAAAAGAGAGATACAAGAAACCACAACAGACCCTCTCTTTCTGGTCTTGAAAAAGTGAAAACCATGTTATAAAATACTTATGGTGATCACTTAGTCCAATAGTCCTTTTAAGTAATTGTTGTACTGAATCTTTGATTTTCTTTACTCATTTTTGCTTCCAATGAAAGAGACCAGTAGTTGGATGGCTGCTCTCAAGCTTTTAAGAGCCCATCATTACTCACGGTAGTAGGATGTAAGCTATCATCTTTATGAAGTAGGAATGCCAATTGACTTTAATGTCTGCCAATTCTATGTTCCTGAACCCCCAGTCTCAATGGCTCATTCTCTCAAGGTGTTTGGTTATGGCGAAGACATTTTCATTACTTGAATTTCAGCCTGTATGACTCTGATTCCAGAAGAATAAGATGATGCCCAGGTATCACTGCTGACTAGCTCTGAAAAGGTTCAAAATGCGAGGTCCTGGGTAAATTAGGAGAAGAATGTGAAAATAAATTTTATTAAAAAGACCAGGCTTACTGGTTTGATAGAGAGTGGGGACACCCCTCGGTCCTAAAACTGAACTCATCCATGTGCCTCAACTTTCAGCCAAATTATAGAGAGGCCTATAAGGTGGGAAGGAGCACTAGAGAGATATACAGTTATTAGAACAACCAACCATATGGGATCAAAAGGGAAGCACTTGGCCAGGGATAAATTTTAGAAGGTAAAAAGGAATAAGAAAGAAGGACAAAGGTAAACGGTACAGAGGGAGAAAGTGGGAAGAGTGATGTTACTTTGTGGGGATCGCAATCGATATCACAAAGCAAAATATATATGCATGAATTATTTAATTAAAATTATTTTCTCTGTAACTTTAACTCAAATAACAATTTTAAAATTGTAATAAGACAAAGTGCTTATGGAAGTGGTCATGTGGCAGTGACTTGACGGTGGCCACCAGGAGCTGAGATTACTCCCAGCTGACAGTCAGCAAGAAAATGGAGGACTTTTGTCCTGCAGTTGCACGCAAATGAATACTGTCAACACTCTTGACCCTGGAAATCACAGCCGTGACTGACATCTTGATTTAAGCAGAGGAGCCAGGTAAGTTGTGCTGAAACTCTTGGTGCATGGAAATCATGAAATAATAAATGTGCTGTTTTAAGCCACTAACTTTGTGGGAGTTTTTTTAATGCAGCAATAGATAACCAATATGTAGTCCAAGTGTGAGATGCCAATAAACAAATGGGAATTGTGTTTTCAGAGGTCAGAGTTCAGACTTTCATGTTCTGACAAAAGAAATCAGCAACATAGGAAGAGAGATGCTCTAGATATTCATGGTCTTTGCCAAAAATTATGACTTTTCAGATCAGAATTTTGAACAAACTTTAAACCAACCCAACTCTGCTGGCTGCTTGGACCATTGCTGTAACATCCCAAGTATGCTGTTGGCAATCACAAATGAATTGTATATTTTTGGCTCTTTGAACTTGACCCATTTCTTATTGCAGATTTTTATCTCTAGTTAATTCTCCCTGTAGCCTGCCTGGCTCCATCTCGGGAGGTAGCCTTGCACCCAGGGCTTCAGTTACTTCAGCAGCCTTTTCCAGTTCACAGGCAACTTCATCAAGTCAGCCTGAGCCTCAGAAATTTCCCCTTTATCCCTTTCTTGTAGACTTTCATATAGGATGGCAGGGTATCCAGGCTGGTGTTCAGTGAGTACCAGAAGATCAAAGATATAGCATGAGATTATACAAGTGACTGGAACCTTTGTCTCAATCTTGGTTTCTGAAGCAGTGTGATCTCACCTTCTGTTTTGCCAGCATTCACAAATGTTATTGTAATTCATGTGGACAGGATTGGAGAGAGGTGGAGCAAGAGCCACCTTGTTATGCCCTCATAGGTTTAACTAAATTCATTTCCCAATCTTGGAAGGTGGTATGGTATAGCAGAAAGAACATAGATATTAAGTATACATTTCCTTCTATTGGTTAAGACCTTAAACTCTTAGGATTTTGTTATTTTATATTTCAAGTGGAGATTATAATACATATTTCTCAATGGTGTTATCAGGATTAAATTAAATAATGCATGGAAAAGCACTGTGTTAGTCAGGGTTGACTAGAGAAACAAATTCATAGACACTCATATGTGTATAAGGAAGAGCTTTATATAAAAGAGCAATTGTACGTTGAGAAAACATCCCAGCCCAGTCCTGATCAAGTCTGTAAGTCTGATATTAGCCTATATTTCTGACACCAGTCTGTAGATTCCTCTTCAGATTCACGCAACACATGCAATGACACCAAAAGAAAGAAGATCACAGGCCAGTGGGTGGAAAGCCTTGTGGATCCAGTGGTGGTGGAAGCATCTCAGCACTGGTGTGGGTCTCCACGTGGCTCCTCCAGCTCCAGAACTCTGGCTCCATCAGCGAAGCTACATGTTGCTTGTCAACAGGAATGGCTCCCAGGGAGAAGAACAGAGCATGTGTCTGGCATCCAGTGAGCTATTTATCTCCTTCGGGGTTCTAAATGAGGTCATCAAGCTGTGACCTGATTAACAGACTAGACTCCATGACTTAGCATGTTGTCAAGAGATTATGTAACTGCCACTGACTGCCCCTTGTCAACCTGACATTTTTACACAACTCTTTAGCCCTACATAATTTTTAACAAAATAATAATAAAAATCATATCTGTACTTAACAGGATAAAATTAAAATGCATGCAACTCAATATGTGCCAAAAGCCTCACTTAAACATAATATTTTATAAATGAACAACACAACAATATTCTATGCCTAAAAATTGCGGTTGAGTGAATATCTACACCATAATCTTTTTTTTAATTATTTTATTGGGGGCTCGTACAATTCTCATCACAATCCATACAT
>NW_022111315.1:2198243-2201679 GCF_000313985.2 Echinops telfairi | reverse complement strand
CAGGCTGGTGTGCTTCTTCCATGTGGGCTTTGATGCTTCTCAGCTGCATGGCCGCTTGTTTATCTTCAAGCCTTTAAGACCCCAGATGCTATATTTTTGATAGCCAGGCACCATTAGCTCTCTTCACACATTTGCTTATGCACACGTTTGTCTTCAGTGGTTGTGTCATTAAAGCGGGCACCCACTGATATGATTTTCAGTTCTTTGATGTCTGATAACTGATCCCTTCTACATCTCATGGTCAGACAGGTTGGTGTGCTTCTTCCATGTGGGCTTTAGTGCTTCTGAGCTAGATGGCCGCTTGTTTACCTTTAAGCCTTTAAGACCCCAGACACTATATCTTTTGGTAGCCTGGCATCATCAGCTTTCTTCACTGCCTTTGCTTATGTTCACATTTTTCTTCAGCAATCATGTTGGGAAGGTGTGCATCCTGGAATGCCAATTTAATAGAACAATGTCTACACCATGAATATATTTTGAATGTATCATGAATATATTTCTCCCACCTATAAAAATTTGTAAGTTAGCCACTTCACGCCTTATCCACCCCATTTTGGGTATCCAATTTCTATACTGTCCACTTACATCAACCCAGTGCTCTGAGGAGATAATCATATTCTTTGATGTGAAGAATCTTCTTTCTAGTTGGTACCTTGTGAAATCCACATCCATAAGCAAAATCAAATCATCACAGGCCATGCTTAAAGTCAGCAATATGCACCAGTTCACAGTCTCATAAGCAAAATCAAATTAGTACAGGCCATCCTGAAAGTCAGCAATATGCACCAGTTCATAGGCTCAAAAGCCTTCTCTTCATCTGGTGGGGTTCTGGTCAACTCAATGTGGGCTGCCTCACTTAACCTCACCAAGATGCCCATTGGTCACCTCAGCTTTAAATCATGGACACTGTCACAAATTCTCAACAACCCTAGCCCCCTTGTGCTAGGTCATGAACCAGTCAACCTGCTCTCATCTTCTCTTTTAGTCCCTGTGAACCAGATCCACAGGTGTCAGTGTCCAGACCTAACCCATCTCATTATTGCTGCATTTATCTCACTTCCACTCAACAAGTGGATCCAGGTGGCCATCTGGCAAGCATTTCAGCTTGCCCACAGGCTCTCTTTAACATTCAGTCCTAGAGAGGAGTTTCTTCAGGGCTCCAGATTTTTTCCAGCTTCGAGCACAAATCATTAGTTCAAAATACAAAAATCCAAAAAGTTATTTTTTTCTTCAGTCTGTCAACAGCCCCCTTGGTAAGTCTTCACCTTCGAATGTCCTGAGCACTCAAGACACTGGGCGGGCCTTATTTTTTAAGAGTCTTCTTTGCAGGCGTGTCCTAACCCATTTAAAGATCCAATTTTATTGCCTGAGGGAAAGTCAGCTTACAAACTCTCTATTTTTACTTCCGAATCATCATTTCTATTAATTATTATATCAATAGCAATATTCAGGGTAAAACAGTATAAACCCAATACAGCCAGATCTTAAATTCAATTCTTAAAGCAGTCAAATTCAATCCATATCTATCTTGTCTTAATCCTTATCTAAACTATTCCAATGATACAAAATATGGCCTTAGGCTTCTGACTGAATCAAGCCAAGGCCAGGCTTTCTGTCAGCCATTTTCACTATGCAGCATGGTCTCTGAGAAATTTAACGGGCGATTTTGTCTTCTGAGCTCAACATATGTAAATCATATTCATTTTCATCATTTTACACAGGAATAAACAAAGACAACAACCAAATAAAATAACCAAAACTAACTTCCCATATTCTTTCCAGGAAACAACCCAGTAAACTGCATGGCCATATCTTACCTCTGTCTAGCCCAGTGGTTTTCAACCTTCCTAATGCCAGAACCCTTCAATAAAGTTCTTCATGTTGTGGTGACACCAAACCATAAAATTATTTTCGTTGTTACTTCATAACTGTAATTTTGCTACTGTTCTGAATTGGGCGACTACTGTGAAAGAGTTTGACCTCCAAAGGGGTCGCGGCCCACAGGTTGAGAGCCACTGGTCTATAAAAAGAAGAAAAACTACCATGAGGCCAAACAAGCATCCACTCACCATCTTCATGATTTGGTTCTCTAGTACCCCACTCCTAAGTTACCATAATGTGTTAGTCCAGGTTAACTAGAGAAACAAATCCAGGAGTCTCATATGTGTATAAGAAAGAGATTTATATAAAAGAGTAATTGTATATTAAGAAAACATCCCAGCCCAGTCCAGATCAAGTCCATAAGTCTGATATTAGCCCATATGTCCGATTCCAGTCTGTAAATTCCTTTTCAGACTCACTCAACACATGCAATGACGCCGAATGCAGGAAGATCACAGGCCAGTAGGTGGAAAGTCTTGTGGATCCAGTGATGGTGGAAGCATCTCAGCACTGGCGTGGGTCTCCATGTGACTCCTCCAGCTCCCGGGGTCTGGTCCCATCAGAATAGTTCCATGTGCCTTGTCAACAGCAATATGTCAAGCAGACCATGTCTCTGGCCTCCAGTGAGCTATTTATCTTCTTCACACCCCCAAATGAGTTCATCATATTGTGACCCGATTGATAGGCTAGAATCCGCCCTTTTGTAAGTTTACAGGAGAGTATGTAACTGCCACAAGCACCTATCAGCATAGTAACTATTCAGTAAATATAAGTGCCGTTCACTATTAGTTTTCTCAGGCCAGTGCCCATACCATTTATCCCTACAAGGTCTAATTCATGGTCTGGCTACTACCTGCACTAAAATCCTTTGTTTTGAGAGAAAAACAGCAATACTCGTCATTCCTAAGTTGAACTGTAGTAGGTAGAACTTTTAGAAATTGCCTAGTTTCCTTGACCCTTTTCCAGAACCTATAAAAGGGATGAGATAACACTTTCATGGTTATGTTGCATTATTTTGTCCAGTTGACTTACAAAAGGGAGATTATTTGGGTGGGCCTAATATAATCAAAGAAGAGAAAGGCAGGAATAAAAAGAGAGATTTTAAGCTTGAGGAGAAGTTGACATCCTGTTGCTTGTTTGAAGATGGAGAAACATATGTGAGAATTAATGCAGGCAGGCACCCTCTAGGAACAGTGAATAGCCCTCAATAAACACCTAGCTAAGAAACTGGGACCCTGGCTAAGAGACCGGGACCAAGAACTAGATTATGCTAACAGCATGAATGAACTTGGAAATACATTCTTACCCCTAGCCTCCAGATAAGAGCCCAGGCCAGTCAATAGTTTGCTCTTGACCTTGTGAGACCCCAAGCAAAGAACCCCACAGAGTCAATGAGACTTCAGACCTAAAGAACTGTGAAATAAAAAGCAGGAGTTTTTTAAAATCATTTTTTTGGGGGCTCATATAAAATGGATCACAGATTTATAAGTAAAATTATTACTAAAAGAAACAGGAGAAATTCCTTCAGGATCTAGGAATTCATGAAGTTTTTTTT
>NW_022111315.1:2174714-2197080 GCF_000313985.2 Echinops telfairi | reverse complement strand
TAGCGATGCAGACAGAAGCGTGTACAGTATGAGCCAATCAGTGGCAGTAATGACAGAGCATGCGCTGTTACGCAAAAACCGCGATAGAGTGAAGCCACGGAAGTCGAAGCGCGAAGTGGTGAGGGTTCACTGTATATATATCACTGAAATATATATATATCACTGAATACACACACACATATACACACATATATATATGGAAGAGCTTAATGTCATAGAGCAATTGCATATTGAGACAACATCCCAGCCTAGTCCAGATCAAGTCCCAAAGTTCGATATTAGCCCATATGTCTGCTATTAGTCTATAAATTCCTCCTCAGACTCATGACACACAGACAATGATGCCGAATGCAGGAAGATCATAGGCCAGTGGGTGAAAGTCTTGTGGATCCAGTGGCGGTAGAAGCATCTCAACTCTGCTGAGAGTCTCCACGTGGCTCCTTAATATCAAGACGAAGCAGAGAGAGACTGTGGTCTTCCTTCAGGGAGAAAGAGGGGAAGTTCCCAGAACCTCCATGAGAAGGTCACACTCACAAGGAGGCATCATCAGGCTGTGTGACCTGATTGACAGGTTGGACTCCACTGCTTCCCTCTTAATATCCTCAATTGACACGAGATTATGTAACTACTACAGACCACTCTTTATCAACTTGACACTTTCACACAAATCTTTAGCCATACATAATTTTTAAACAAAACTATAGTAGAATCATATCTGTGCCTAACAGGATAAAACTAAAAGTATATAACTCAAAATGTGTCAGCCTCGTTTAAACATAATACCCTATAAGTAAACAAAACACAAAAATATTTTATGCCTAACAATTTCACTTAAGTAACACCTACACCTTAATCCTATGAATATCTATACTTAAGAATTTCAGTTATGTGAACATCTACACTGTCAGGGTAACCAGCCCCTGATAATATCACAGGTCCATAGGCACAACTGTATGGTGATAATATATAAAGATTATAGCAATTGCATATTGAGGAAACATCCCAGCCGAGTCCAGATCAATCCATAAGTCCAATATCAACCCATATGTCCAATACTAGTCTATAAATTCCTCTTCAGACTCATGCAGCATGTGCAAAGATGCCGAGTGCAGGAAGCTCACAGGATGGTGGGTGAAATGTCTTGTGGATCCAGTGGCAGTGGACACATCTCAGCCCTGGCGAGGGCCTCCATGTGGCTCCTTAATACAGTGGTTCTCAACCTGGGGTCAAACAACCCTTTCACCAGGGTCACCCGATTCATAACAGTAGCAAAATTACTGTTATGAAGTAGCAACAAAAATAATTTATGGTTGGGGGTCACCACAACATGAGGAACTGTATTAAAGGGTCATGGCATTATAAAGGTTGAGAACCACTGCCTTAACAGAAAGGTGGCTCTGAGAGTGTGTCCCTCCTCCAGGGAGAATTCTCAAGAGAAGGTCACACCCACCAGGAAGCATCATCAGGCTGTGACCTAATTGACAGGCTAGACTTCACCCCTTCACTCTTAATATCCTCAAGATGACACAATATTATGTAACTACCACAGATTGCCAGAAGAACAAATCATTCTGTGTTAGAAGAAGTACAGCTAGAATACTCCTTAGAAATGAGGATCAAAAGACTTTATCTCATGTCTTTTAAACATGTTATCAAGAAGGACCAGTCACTGGAAAAGAGTATCATACTTGGTAAAGTAGACGGGCAGTGAGCTAGAGGAAGACCCTCAAGGAAATGGATGGACACAGTATCTGAAATGATAACAACACAGTAGCTCAAACATAACAGCAATAGCGAGGATGGTGCAGGACCGGGCAGTGGTTAGTTCTGTTGTACACAGGATAGCAATGTGTTGGAACAGACTTAATGACACCTAACATTTTTAGAGAAACTTTACTTCAAATGGAGTTGTTTATCAGCCTGCTAAATTTATGTCTAATCTAGACCAAACTTCTATAGTGAATACCAGTCACTCATATGATCAACAGACACTAATTCAGCAGCTACTATGTACCAGGTACTGTGTTAAGCACTGGGATTACAAGTTAGAATAAGATAGCTCTGGTCTCTGGCATCAGGGAACTCACAGTCCTGTGAAAGAAAGGGACACCTAAACAAATAGTTCCAAGCTAATGAGAAAATATTACAAAAAGAACACATAAAGTTTGGTGAATCCAATGAAGGACCAACTTACTCAAATTCTATGCGTGGGTACACTTAAGAGAGATCTCCCAGAAGGAATGATATTTCAGGAGAAATGATATCTAAGATGGAGCTTAGTGAATGAGGATAAATTGGGTGAAGCTGTGTGGAAAGCTCTGTAAGTCAAGGAAACGGCATATATTCTGGAGGGACTGAAAGAAATTTAGTATGATAGGGGCTTTCAATGTGAGGAAAGGTGTGGGGTGGTGAGTAATGGAAAATAGGGCAGGCAAAAATAGAAGCAGTTTGACTATATTGGTCCCTATTCTAAACTATATATTCACTTAATTCCCAGGGAAATGGAAAGCCACTGAAGTTTCCAAGTTACATAATGTATTTGAATTAAAAGAAAAATTTTTTCACTGTTATTTGTGCAACAGATTGGAAGAGTGTAGAAATTGGATGCAATTGGACCAGAAGGAAGGCTGGTTCATAGATACAGATGAGAGATAATGATGGCTTGGATAGGGTAATGGCTATAGGTTATGGAGTGTGTGGAATAGTGCAAGAGACATTACAATGCAATGAATTCTTTAATATATCTGCTATAGCCGTAGACCTTGTTACTCCCCGCAGACGACCTTTGCTTTCCTAATGGGATTATATGATTCGGTGATGAGTGATTTTTAACAGAGCCCATTGTGATTGTCATCCCTTGGCCTTCTGGGTATAAAATCAGTAATTTCAGCAGCAGGAGAAGCCTTTGGGCACTGAGATCCCTGTGCTTTATACCTCCTTGATCCAGAAGACAGCCTTGGCTGGAGTGGCGGAGGTGAAGTAACTGCAGAACCAGAAGTCAGAACAGGAGACAGAGCAGTGCATATTCCAACACACAGAACTTTGGGGCAGGAGGCTGGCCTGTGGAGTGGAATGCCTCCAGGCACTTAACAGGAGGAGCTGGGTTTGCTGGCCCATGAAACTGAGCTTAGTGCCTTTCAGTTTATGCTTATGGAGGAATGGCATGCCCTTTCAATAAAGACAGCCCTAAAAGAATTTTGTGGCATTACCTGGGCAAGACAAGCCAGGCCAAGAGGCTAACGACCAAAGAGAGGCCTGGCTATAGGCACAACAGAGAAGAAACTGTCCTGAATGTATCATGAGCAATTCTCATGTGAATTGTAATCTGTTCATTTCTCTAATAAACCCCATTGAGCATTGTCTGTGAGTTTTTTTGTAACCATCAAACTTATTGCAGAAAAGTAGAGTGTAGGGAAATAAAGTGTTGTTAGAGGAGTGGCTGGTGTCTGAATAGGGTAGTAAGGGAGGCAGGGTGGAGGCATGTCTGAATTCTGACTTGTGACAATTCTCTTTGAGAGCTGGAAGAGGTCAGATGTGGCCTCTCATGGCATTTCCTCAGACATTAGGTGGTAAAATCAACAGGAATTTGTGCTTGATAGGATATGGTTATTAAGCAAAAAGGAAGGAATTTACTGGTCAAACCAGTAATCTGAAAGGATAGGGATTCTATACACTGAGCTAGAGAGCACTGAAGTAGGGTATCTTAGGCAGGGTTCTCTAGAGAAACAGAACTACTGAAATTATGCATGTTGCATGGATAGAGAGATTTATCTCAAGGGAATGACTCCCTTGGTTGTAGAGGATGCAAAGTTCCTGGCTATTGACTACTTTGTGAGTCAGGTAGGTGTCAACTTAGAAGATTCCCCTGACTCCCAAGAGGTGTAGGAGCTGATGAACCCAAGATCAGTCGGTCAGATAGCATGTTACTGTCTGGAGAGGATAATAAATCCTAAGATTTGCAGACCATTGACTCTAGTCCAAAGAACCAGAGGTCAAATAATGACTAACCAGATGCAAGATCCAGATATAACAAAAAGTCAGAAAGCTTTTCCGGAACATCCATATACATTGAATGCAGAGTATACCACTGAGAAAAAAAAATCACTTTTATTTGATTGATTACTCATAGCAAATATCATCGTGGAGATGACTACATGATTATACAATTGCCAAACGACCTCATAACTACTAAACAACTGAGAGTCATACACTAGCCATGTTGATACACAACCTTAATCATTAATATACACCAATTGTCGGGGGGGGGGGCAGCATGGACCTGGAGGTTCAATCACAAGCTCTCCAGATGCTGCAGGAAGTCAAGAAACAACCCATGACCACTCAAGTTCAAGGTACTATTTTCTGGACCCTTCTTTAGAAGACTTACGTTGAGGGATCTTTTCTCTTCTGGATTCAATGACCAGCACCTTCATAATTTGATCCCCCCAAGTCTCTTAAATGTATTTGCATTGGCAAAGATAATCAATAAAGTATGCAACCAAATGAATAAATAACTAAAATAAACCCATTGTCAACTTAGCACTGTACACGTTTCCTTAAACCATACATAATTTCTGAGAAAATGTAAGTATAGTTATTTTGTGCTTCACATAATACAACTAACATATATACAATCAAAAATGCACAATCTACAGGACTTCATAAGCTTTTTCCACGTATGACCTTTTTTTCCCCAAAACCATTTTTATTGGGAGCTAATATAGACATCATGTCATTCCATAGTTCAAACACATAAAACAGTATTGTAAAATTGCTAACACCATCAGTTTCACAACATTCTCTTCATTCTTGAACTCCTTGATATCAGGTCCCCTTTACCTTCCCTCATCCACTGTATCCCCCAGGAACACTTATTTCTCTCTCTAAAGGTTCAACAGTCCTGGGTTTCATATACCAAAACCCAGAAAAATATACAACAAAATTTCAAGAGGGAAAAAATTGCAACACAGAAAAGCACTGCCAGAAGTACCGTGGATTCATTAGACATTTGATTTTAAATTAGCTTTGGTTATTGTGCATTCAGGAACGTTTTATTGTAGCCAATTTTTGCAACCACTCACATTCAGTTACATGACCTATAGTTTAAGAAGCTTTGCACTAGGACATACACAGGAATGGAATATCTAGCAATTACAGTCCACATTTCTGCAACAACACATGTGGTCACAGTTGATATTAGAACTACATCTTCCATCATTCATTTTCCATTCCCTTTTCTCTCAGCAAGTACTTTGGCTAGTCATGATTTTTTGCCTGTTAGGGTGACCCCAACCTTTGTTTTTGAAGCATCTGGGCCATTGGTATTCATAATTTAGTTGTTTTAATTTTTCCATGGACTTTCAGCATAACAAATAGTAGTACTAAAAGACATCCAAAGGAATCTCCTGTATTCCAGACATACTCTTCTGAGGTAGTTAGTTTATTGTGCCAACCTGGCCAATAAACACATGTGGCATTAATTGAAGGGTGGAAGGATAAATGACTCAGTGAGCCTCGCCTTTCTAGTTCTTGGATCTCTTGTTTTCTGATAGTCAAACCCAGGTACAGCTGTCTTAGCCAGTTCCCTGCTTCAGCTGGCAAGGCTCATTTCCTGCAAGACATCCCTGAGGAAAAGCCACATGGACCTACCCCGATGCAACCCTGGGTGCTCAAGCAGTCATGTGGAGACCCCTGCCAGTGTTGAGATGCTTACACATTCACGGAATCAGCTTTCCTCCTGCAGTTGGCATCACAGTGTGTTTTGTGAGTTGGAGGAGGACTTTGTGGATTGGTGTCGGACAACATATGGGCTAATGTTGGACTTTTTGGCTTGGGTAGCACTAGGTTGGGACTTACCTTTTATATAAAACTCTCCCTATTACATATGAGTTTCTGTGGATTTGTTTCTCTAATGTATATCTAACACATCTTCTTTATCTCTGTTATGTAATATCAATCCCCTTGGTAATCAGGATCAAACACACTACTCAATATTTCTTAGCTTCTAGTTCAATGAAATAAATACAAGGGGGTTCCCCCTTCCTCCCCAGAAAAAAAACTTTAAAAAGCTCCCCTGGGTGGAGCTTTCGTAGTATGTTTTTTTCCTGCTAGGCGAGAATCAAGCAACTCTGAATAAGTGCACCTAGTGGCGTTGCCTGGGAAAGTTTTGTCTGGATACAGTCAATTTTTTTCTTGAAAGAAGTTTTGCTAGAACCATGTTTTTTTATGTGTGATGGCTGGTTTAATAGAACAGCGTGAAGCTGTGAAATTTTGTTTTCTGCTCTGGAAAAAATGCCTAGAAATTGTTGTGATGTTGAACCCAGCTTATAAGGTCAAGGCTATGGGAAAAACTCAAGTGTACAAGTAGTTTTCTCATTTCCAAAAAGGTGAAATGTTGATTGATGAAAAATCTCGTTCTACATGTCCATCAACTTCATGAACAGACCAAAATGTCTACAAAATTCATGCACCTGTGCTCAAAAACCAATATCAGACAACGATGGGGAAGTTATCTAGACTATCACGGAGCTTGGTTCAGCAAATTTTAAGGGAAGATTTGGGAATGAGAAGTCACTTCAAAATTGGTGTCTTAGTTTCTGACTGACCAGGAAAAAGAGCAACAAGTGGAAGCATACCATGCTTTGAAAGAATAGCTCCGAAGCGAGCCAGATATTTTTTTTCAAGGTGAGGATACATGGTGCACAAATCAAGCCATTGGAAGACACCATTGTCACCTCGCCCAAATAAAAACTCATCAAGAAGAAAGCAAAGATCAAGACAATGTTTGTTTGGTTTTTTGATGTGAGGGGGATAGTGCATTTGGAGTTTGTTCCACCAGGTCAGACTGTTAATCAAGTTCTTTACTTAGAGTTTCTGAAAAGATTGTGAAACCGTGTGCAAAAAAAGGCCTGATTTGTGGCCGATGGGGCGTTGGTTTTGCCACCACAGCAATGCACCTGCTCACACAGTGATCTCAATGCACCAGTTTGAGGTAAAATACAGCATGCCTCTCTTGCCCCATGGACCTTATTCACCTGACTTCACTCTGTGCAACTACTTTTTGTTTCCTTGAATGAAAAGGGACATGAAAGGACAGTGCTTTGGTGAAGTAGAAGAGGTGAAGAAAGAAATTAGGGAAGGTGGTGTCAGCCATCCAAACAGATTAATTTGAAAGATGTTTCCAAGAATAAAATCACAGATTTGAAAAATGTATTAAATTTAATGGAGAATACTTTGAAGGTGTTAAGGTTGTTTTATGGTGGGGGGGAAGAAATTCAATACAAAGTTTTGGGGAAAAAATCCAGTTTGGGGGGAGTATTCCCTCCTATTGTATCTCTAGATGAAAGCATTCTTCCTTTCAGAACTAAGACCATCAGACCTGCAGAGAAAAAGGACACAGAGATAAGAAACAAACAAAAATGGTGTGTCATTAGGGGTAATAGTGAGTGGTGCACTCCCATTTCCACCCTTTGATTCATGTACTCATAAATCTTGGCAATTGGAGAACAGCACCATACATTAGACATTGATTTGAAGCATAAAAACTTCCTTGAGAGCATTGCCTCAACTCTGAAAGGCATTGCCACTTTCTGGGCACCAAAATTGTGGCTCTGGAAGGCCATCTGATTGTCATATAAACCCAGATGCTTCAGGATTATGGGGAACATAGCAATACAAGTGAATTCCTTGACTGTGGGTGTGTTACCTCATTCTGTGTGCTAGGAAGTGAGCCCCTTGATCAAGGGTGTTGCTGTGAGTCCATGGATGGTAATTTTCGCAGAAGGATTGAATTCATAGAAGGCAATATTTGTCCATGGTAAACATATATTTCAGTATAAACAAAATGTTGACCTATTTTGAGGGAAATGATCCAATATAATCAACCTGACACCAGGTAGTAGCTTGCCACACTAAGTAATGGTTCCATATCATGGATTCAGTGTTGGCCTTTGCTGGTGGAATATTAAGCAATCAACAGTAGCTGTATCCAAGCTGACCTTAATGAAAATACATGTTGCTGAGTCTATATATAACTTCCATCCCTGCCACCATGACCACTTTGTTCATGAGCCCACTGGAAAAAGACAGGAGTGGCTAGAGAAAAGGAATGACCAGTTTCTACAGAGTATGTCACCCTATCCACACGATCATTAAAATCATCCTCTGTCAGGTCACTCTTTGGTGAATATTTACATGAGAAACAAATATCTTCACTTCTTTAGTACATTCAGAAAAGTATATCCACACCCCTTCCCTATAACTCCTTCTCATTAATTTTCCTATCATGATACTTCCAATATCTGACTATTCAGTCAAACCATTGACCAAGTATCATACATCTGTATACAATAATTTATTTAGCCATTTCTCCACCAAATCAAAGTGAACAACCAGGTGCACTTCATGAAATTCTGCCCATTAGGATTTCCCTTCATCATTTCCATCAGGAAGATTAATGAAAGAGACGACAGTACTGCTGCTATCCAACTTTGAACACCATTAGAACAACAAGATTATATGGTTAAAGTGGCAGAGTGGCTTGCATAGCAACCTGAAACTGTTGCAGATCCTTCTCTTGTTCCAGGCCCACTCAAAAAGACCAGCTTTATGTGTTGCTTGATATATGGGCCAGAGCAGCAAACCCAATAAGGACTAGGTTCCTTCCACAATCCAGAGGTTCACCAGGTTTTGTGCCTCCTTTTTAGTTGTGGGAGGGACAATATGGAATAACTTATCCTTCACCTTACTATTCACACATTTATTCCCCATATTTCCTTGTCACAAAGTTTTCAATCATGTGTTTTTCACATCCCTAAGCATGCCTTTAAACGAAGTTGTGCCCATTGAGAGGATATCCCTCCTTTATAGAGGTCCTAAAAAGTACTACAGTGCTTCTGGTGTCCCTTCCTTTTTAAGTGATTCTTGAATATCAAGAAAACGGCTCATATAATTGTAGAAGCTGGTAAAAGCCACGCCCATTGATCAGATATCAGGCTTGCCTTGGCTCACTTACCTGCAGAAATTTACATACCCCAGATAAGTAAGTTAGATGGGGTGCTGCTGGCTGTGGAGACTAATAAATACAAGATTAGCAGGTAATATAGCAAGCTGCTGGATCACAGACTGTGGAGGCTAATGAATCCCAAGCTCGGACAATATGATAACTTGCTGGTTCCAGGCTAAAGAACTGAAGGTCAGATGATGCAGGATACAAATTAAACAAAAATATGTAGAACTTTGCCAGAATTTCCATATATTTTGGATGCGGACCCTACTTCCAAGGAAATTCACTTTCAACTAATTGGTTGCTTAAAGCAGATCTCATTATGCAGGTGATTACATTATTATAAAATGGCTAAACTATACCACAACAGCCAAACCACAGAGAATCATGACTTAGCCCAGTTGACATACAACTTCAAATATCAAATTGAGTTTTGGAAATGGCGATTTTAAAGTGTCTGCAAAACATTCAAGTAGATATGTGGATATACAAAATTGAAAATCAAGAAAGATAAAGAAGCAAACATGAACTGAATAGAAATGATAATTGAAGCTGCACAGATGGCTAAAATAGTCCAAAGGGAATATATACAGATAAATGAGGAGTGAGATCTGAGAAGCCTATCTTTAAAGAATAAAAAATGAATAGAATAACATGTTCTGCCTCATAGTAAATGTACAAAAAATATTACTGTATAATTGAAAGGAGACTGAGACGAAAAGGCTAGATAAGCAAGAGAAAACCGAAAATAACAAACCGTCATATTGCAGAGACACATAGTCATTTGGGGGTTGGAAAAATAGACATAAGGCATCAACGAGAAGGTCAGACTTGAGTTAAATTGTAAATGTTTACTAAAAATTACCAGGAATATAGGGGAGGGAAATTTCATTCCCAAAAGAATATAAAGCAACTTCTAATGCACTTCAGAGGACAGCACTGAAGTTATAGCTCAGCGAGAGGGGTACATATGATCAGACCACATAGGGGGAAAGGGAGATCGAAGGAGAGAAGGTGGAACTCATCCTGGCCCACCAAGACCCAAGGACGATATTCTTGCTCAGAGCAGACAATGCACAGAGAGGGCCATAGTGTCTGCCCCACCACAAGACAATACATTCCTCACTGACCCATAGCACTATAGGGACAACACTGGAGACACAGTGTGGGAATTGTGCCCAATCTGACACCACCACACTGGGGTGAAACAATAAGGGTGTGCAAGAGAGCAGCAAGGGGAGCAAAGCAATGAAGTCCCTGGGGAATACCAAAAATAGACTTTGGGGCCAGGGTGTGGTGGCCCATCAAACTCAGCCAGAAAACACTCATAAAGGTCAACAAACAGACCTGAAACTATAGACTTTGACTTTTTGTCGTTTTGTGTTTTGGTTTTTGTTTTGTTTTTCTCTGTCTTGTTTTTTTGCTTATTATTGTCTCTGCATGTCTACCTAGATAAGATAGTCGGGATAAACAACCCAGAGGAGAAAACAATGTGATTGACAGTTCTGGGGGGACATGGGAGAGGGGGAGGTGGGGGAAAGTGGGAGGTGTCAACAAATCCAGGGATAAGGAAACAACAAGTGATCTAAAATCAATGGCAAGGAGGGCGTAGGATACCTGATGGGGCTTGATCAATGTAGCCAAGAGGAATTACTGAAACCTGAATGAAGGCAGAACATGATAGTGGGACAAGAAGAAAGTAAAAGGAAATGGAGGAAAGAACTAGGAGGCAAAGGACATTTATAGAGGTCTAAATACAGGTGTGTACATATTTAAATATATTCATATGTGTAACAATCGGAAAATAGATCTATGTGCATATACTTATATGTTAAGTATTAAGGTAACAGACAGACATTGGGCCTCTATTCACTACTCCTTCAACACAAGAACACTTTGTTCTAAATAACCAAGCATTCTGTGATGCTCACCTTTCCAACACGATCGCTGAAGACAAAATGGGTGCATAAGCAAATGTGGTGAAGAAAGCTGATGATGCTCACCTTCCCGACATAATTGCTGAAGAAAAATTGGGTGCATAAGCAAATGTGGTAAATAAAGCTGATGGTGCCAGGCTATCAAAAGATAAAGCATCTGGGTCTTAAAGGTTTGACGATAAACAAGCGGCCCTCTAGCTGAAAAGCAACTAAGTCCACATAGAAGAAGCACACCAGCCTGTGTGATCATGAGGTGTCGATAGGATCAGGTATCAGGCATCAGAGACACAGAACAAAAAATCATATCGATGTGAATGAGGGGGTGGTTTGCAGTGAAGACCCAAAGCCCATGTGTACAAAATTGGACACCCCCTTACAGAAGGGTCACAAGGAAGAGACGGGACAATCAGGGTGCAGTATAGCACTGAAGAAACGTACAACTTTCCTGTACTTCTTTAATGCTTCCTTCCTCCCCGCTCCCCACTATCATGACCCAATTCTACATTACAAGTCTGGCTAGACCAGAGAATTTACACCGGTACAGATAAGAGCCGGCAACACAGGGAATCCAGGACAGATAAACGCTTCAGGACCAATAATTAGAGTAGCAATACTAGGAGGGTAGGGAGAAGGTGGGGGAGAAAGATGGAGTCAATTACAATGATCAACATATAATTCCCCCCCACCATCACACACACACACACACACACACACACCAGGGGGACGAATAACAGAAAAGTGTGTGAAGGGAGACAGCAGACGATGTAAGATATGAAAATAATTTATAATTTATCAAGGGTTCGTGAGGAAGGGAGGGTGGGAGAGGTAGAGAGAAAAATTAGGAGCTGATACCAAGGGCTCAAGTAGAAAGAAAATATTTTGAATATGATGATGGCAATATATGTACAAAGGTGCTTGACACATGGATAAATGTATGGATTGTGGTAAGAGCTGTAAGAGCCCCCAATAAAATGATTTTTTTAAAGAAAACAGTGGAAATTAGGGGTGAGGAACATTTTCTAAACTCAAAAAAATAACAAGTCATGGCCTACTCAGATAAAATTTTCTGATTTGTTATACGGATGTACTAACTTCATTTTATTTTTCTAATTTTTGTAAAATTTAAAATATAAATCTATTAATAACACAATTACACAGAATAAAGTTCAGGAATTTATCCATGATGATCATCACTATGTGTTTCTTTGTGACTTCTTAAACCATATTTCCTATAATTCAAATTTACTCATAATAAAGCCAATCTCCTAAATGAAACTGGTATAAATTCAGTTTATGGTTACACCCCCACCCGTGCTTACATAAACATACAATCTTTAACACATACAAAATGACAACACATAATTAAACTTATAAATTATGAACCAGCAAAGTGTATGAAAAGCAAACTATTTCCAAATAAGTGGGAAAAAAGGCAAGGGCACAGGGAGGGTCAGAAACTTTGCTAATTTTACCAAAGGAAGGTCACAGAGATATCATGAATAGTCAAAAAAAATGATTCTATTAAAGTTCTGTATTCAGCTACTTTGTCAAACTTATTTGAACATACATATAATCACTGACTTTATTAAATACTATTACTCACTTTCTAAGTATAATTGCTTATTTCATTCTTCAAAAATAATAGCACACTTTCTAAAGAAATAATATATACTCAAGCATGTGGAGGTAATTTAAATAATCTATATAAAAGAAGTAATTTTAGCACACTGTGAGGATACACTATGCTAGATTTTTTGTATACTCCTAATTTTATTTGTTTTTTTTTCCACTTGAATTTTAATATTTAGATGATATCTATGTATTGCCTTAAAAATTCCTAGATTAATTTTAATACTCTGGGCATAAAAATTCATTTTTATTTAAAACTAAGTTTAGATTGCTGTTGAGAGTTTTTGTGGGCCAAAAAATATATATAATGTTATATATATATATAAACATTAAAAAAATTTTGAGACATTTGTTTGTGCATTTCCTTTGGGAAATTTCTTGTGCCTCATATAGATGACAGTTCCTTGTTCGGAAAATATAAGGAAAGATCTTTGAATAATCCTACTGCTGATAAAATGCAAGTTTTCATTCATATAAGTAATTAATGTCAAATTTAATTAATGTTATTTTTGATTCTGTAGTCATTTAAAAGGAGACAAGTCAAGATTTGATAAATACATTTCATGCTTCACTTTAATTGGATAACAGTGTTTTTTTGGAGTGATATGTTCAGGAATCTGAGGCCACAAATGGTCTCAGTTGTAGAGTGCCACAGTAGATTACCAATGTATTACATGATAAATAAGTTGTAGTGCATTGGTCATGTTTTCCTCTAGGCTTATGTTCTTTATTTTTGCTTTTACTTCTGCACAAGCATCTGTAAGGGTGTGAAGATGGAGTCGCTACAGCAGATCACGAATTTTCAACTTTCATGACAAAATAATTCCAGCTTGAAAGTAGAGTTCTCAGCAAATATTTATTCTCCATGGAGATAACTATAGAAAATCTCAACATCATCAGTGAGAGCAAGGCCAGAGGCTAACTTCAAACATATCCTTAACTGATCATCTACAAGTTCAAAGTGCAGCTGAAGAAAATTAAAACAAGTCTATGAGAACAAAATACAATCTTGAGTGTATCCCACCTGAATTTAGAACCCTAAAAACCTAAAACCAGACAAGCCGTGTAATGCCATCAGAGACATCATACATGGAAAAAACCAAAAGGTGATTAAAAAAACAAGAAAGAAAATGACCAAAATGGAAAGCAGAAGAGACCCTGAAACTTGCTCTGGAACATAGATAAGTTAAACAAGGCTTCATAAATTAATGAATACCAATTGAAATGTTTCACTGGGCCAATGAAGCAATGAAGGTAGTCACTTATCTACACCAATAAATTTGGAAGACACCTAGATACCTGGTCAATTGCTAGAAAATATCCATATTTGTGCCCAATCCATAGAAAGACAGCCCAATAGCATTGGGAAATTATCAAACAATATCATTAAGGTCACCCACAAGTAATATTTTGCTGAAAATGATAAGAAAAAAACAATGCACAGACAGATTACTGCCATAAATTTAAACCAGATTCAGAAGAGGTTGCAGAATGAGTGATATCATTGCTGATATCCAATGACTATTGGCTGAAAGTAAATACAGGAAAGATGTTTACCTGTGTTTTACTGACTATGCAAAAGCATTTGACTGTGTGGATCATGGCAAATTATGGATAGCATTGAAAAGAATGGGAATTCCAGAACACTTAATTGTGCTCATGCAGTACCTGTACATAGACAAAGAAGCAGTTGTTGGAAAAAACTACATAGATACAATGTTGTTTAAAATAAGGAAAGGTATGTATTAGGGTTGTATCTTTTCATCATATTCATCGAATCTATATGCTGAATTGTTAATCTGAGAATTTGATTATATGAACAAGAATGCAGCATTAAATTAGTGGAAGAGACATTAACAAACTATAACATACAGATGACACAATCTTGCTTTTTTGAAAGTGATTATTTTTTCTGTCATTATTTTCTATTTTCCCTTAAGCCTCAGTAAACTCTGAGGCTTCTGGTTCAAGGTGACCAACTGATTACACAGTGAATGAATCCCTCTCCAATAATCATGAGAAAAACACCAAGAGCTACCGATGACCCAACAAGAAAGGCCTCAACAATCTGTGTAACCCAACAAGAAAATTGCCAAGTGGCCCAACAAGGATGCCATGGTTAGTCCCATCAGTACAGCAAGGAAGTCTATGTATGCCCCCTGTGACCTGGCAAAGAAGCCCCTAAGCACCCTACAGCCCATAAAGGAAGCCATGGCCAACTCTGTGCCCCCTATAAGACAAAGCCAATTAATCCCACATGACCCATCAGGCCTCCTAAATATAAAATTTGCACAAAAATGCAGGGAATACAGCAACCAATCACAGTCCCTACACACACACACACACACACACACACACACACACACACCAGGCACACAAAAATCTGAACATCTATGTCCAAATGAATATTCTGAAGAAAAGGTGCTGAAGCCATCAGAAATAGAATTCAGAAAAATAATTTTCAGATAACATCAATAGGTGGAGGAAATGAAAAGAATAAAAAAAACTATAAACCATACACAAAATAGAGTTCCAGAAGATAAATAATACTATAGTAGAATTGGACAACATGGTAAAAGAGCCAGAGTAATAGAATTAAAGACATGGAAAGTCTAATTAGTGAGCTTGAAGATAATTCCCTCTACTAGAACCGATGATAAAAACAATCAACAAAAAGAACAAAGGAATCTGAAAAGAAACCTAAGAATTATTTGGGACACTATTAAGAGAAACAACCTATGTCTTGTTGGGATTCAAGAGTAGGAAAAAACAAAATGAGTACAAAGAAAAGATTACAATAAAAAATGAAAAAGAATTTTCCTAGCATCATAAAGGAGGAGAAAATAACAATTTAAGAAGGTGAGAGAAGCCCAAACAGGATAGACCCCAAAAGGAAAACATCACAACATATCACAGTCAAACTCTATAAAATAAAAAAGGAGAGAATTCTGTACCAACTAAGAAAAAACAGAACAGTCATCTACAAAGGAAAATCAATAAGAATAAGCTGGGACTTCTCAGTATAAAACTCTGAAGAAAACAACTTCCAACCAAAAATTTTATATCCAGCAAAATTATCCATCAAGTATGAGGGAGAAAAAAGAGTATTTCCAGAAAAGAAGAAATTAAAGGAGTTTGTAAAAACATGACCAACACTACAAAAAAAATAGTAAAGGGAATACTTCGGACAGAAAATCAAAACAGTAGACAAATCTGAGAGCAATATAAAAGACAAAACGACTCAGAAATCATGACACTGAAAGCAGTTCTCAAAATAGCATAGGTAGCTAGGAAGAACAAAGAAACTGGTAAAACCATACACACAAACACACACACAGCAAAATGACAGCAACAACCCCGAGATATCAATAAGGACACTGAATGCTATTGGATTAAATGCAACAGTCAAAAAGCAGAGAGTAGCAGTCTAGATAAACAAGACCCATCAATATGCTACCTAAAAGAAACACGCCAAAGATATAAAGACTAAAATAGACTTAAAATAAAAGGATGGTCAAAATTTTACCAAGATGAATGCGCTTTACACAGTTGATGTGTGTATGGATTGGGATAACAGTTGTATGAGCCCCTAATAAAATGTTAAAAAAAAAATTTTACCAAGATAATTGTTTCCAAAAATGCAGAAGTGACAATATTAATCACCAATAAAATAGACTTGAAAGCAATAGCATCATGAGAGAAAAGAAAGACACTGCGTAGAACTAAAGAACAATAGAACAAAATATATAACCACAATAAATTTATACACATCCAATGAAAGACCTTCAAAGTATCTTCATCAAAAACATATGGTGTTGAAGAGAGAAATTGACAATACATCCATAATAGTAGGTGAGTTCAATACATCATTCTTGAGGAAAAAGACAGATCACCAGAAAAGAAATTCAAGAACTGAAGAACTAAGCAACACAAGTAACAACTTGATATAGACATACAAAGTACTCCACCCTACAGTAGCAGAGTATAAATTCCCTTCCAGTGCATACAGAACATTCTCTGGAAAAGACCATATGTTAGGGCACAAAGAAGTCTTTATAACTTTTTAAATATTTATATTTTATACTACATTGTCTCAGAACACAATACTATAAAACTAGAAATCTACACTAGAAAGGACAAGGGAAAAACCAAATGCATTGAAACTGAGCAACACACCACTTACAAATAACACTTTAAAGAGACCTTGTGCAGCAAATTTACCCAATACAATGCATCTTTTGATCTCTTGACTACTGCTTCCATGAGAATTGATTGTAGATACAAGCAAGATTAAATCCTTGACAACCTCAATCTTTTATATGTTTACCATGATGTTACCTACTGGTACAGTTGTCGGGATTTTGGTCTTCTTTACATTGAGTTGTAATCCATACTGAAGACTGCAGTCCTTGATCTTCATCAGCAAGTGCTTCAAGTCCTCCTAACTTTCAACAAGTAAGCTGATGTTATCTGCATATCAGAGTTTATTAATAAGCCTTCCTCCAAACCTGGTATCTCATTCTTCTTCATATAATCCAGTTTCTCTGATTATTTACTCAGTATACAGATAGAATAAGTGTGATGAAATAATGCAGCCCTGACACACACTTTTTTAAAATTTTAAACCATGCATTATGCCTTTTTTTGAGTTTATATAACGGCCTCTTGATCCATGTGAAGGTTTTGCTTAAGCATAATGCAGTATTTTGGGTTTTCTATTCTTTTCCAGTCTATCTATAGTTTGTTATCATCCACACAGACCAATGCCTTAGCATAGTCAATAAAACAGAAGTAAAAATCTTTCTGGTATTCTGTATTTTCTTTTTTTAAACATTTTATTAGGGGTTCATACAACTGTTATCGCAATCCATACCCACATCAATTATGTAAAACACATTTGTACATAATTCTCAAAACATTTTCTCTCCACTTAAACCCCCAACAGTAGGTCCTCATTTTTCCCTCCCTCCCCACTCCCCCCTCCCTCATGAGCCCTTGATAGTTTATAAATTGGTATTTTGTCATATCTTGCCCTGTCCGACGTCTCTTCACCCACTTTTCGGTTGTCTGTCCCCCAGAAAGGAGGTCACATATAGTTATTTGTAATCGGTTCCCTCTTTCCTACCCATTCTCCCTTTACCCTCCCTGTTTCGCCACTCACACCACTGGTCCTGTAGGGCTCATCCGTCCTGGATTCCCTGGATTTTCAGTTCCTGTCTGTACCAGTGTACATACTCTGGTCTGGCCAGACTTGCAAGGTCAATTCGAGTCATGGTAGTGGGAGCGGGGAGGAAACATTTAGGAATTAGAGGAAAGTTGTATTTCTCATCGTTGTTACATCGCACCCTGACTGGCTCATCTCCTCCCCAAGACCCCTCTGCAAGGGGATCTCCAGTGGCCTACTAATGGGCTTTGGTTCTCCACTCCGCACTCCCCCCATCATTCACTATGGTAAGATTTTTTGTTCTGATGATGCCTTATACCTGATCCCTTCGACACCTCGTGGTTGCATAGGCTGGTGTGGTTTTTTCATGTGGGCTTTGTTGCTTCTGAGCTTGATGGCCGCTTGATTACCTTCAAGCCTTTAAGACCCCAGACTCTATACTTTTTGATAGCTGGGCACCATCAGCTTTCTTCGCCACATTTGCTTATGCACCCATTTGTCTTCAGTGATCCGTTGGACACCTCGTGATCACACAGGTTGATATTTTGTTCCATGTGGGCTTTGTTGCTTCTGAGCTAGATGGCCGCTTGTTTACCTTCAAGTGTTTAAGACCCCAGACGCGATATCTTTTGATAGCCTGGCACCATCAGCTTTCTTCACCACATTTGCTTATTCACCCGCATTGTCTTCAGCGGTTGTGTCGGGAAAGTGAGCATCATAGAATGCCAATTTACTAGAAGAAAGTATTCTTGTATTGAGGGAGTACTTGAGTAGAGGCCCAATGTCCTTCTGCTACCTTAATACTAAACCTATAAATGTAGGCTCATAGATCTATTTCCCCATCCTCATATAATATATTTGCATATGTACATGTCTTTATCTAGACTTCTATAAATTCCCTTTGCCTCCCAGCTCTTTCCTCTGTTTCCCTTGATTCTCTATTTTCAGCCAAGATCCAACTGATTTCAGCAATGATATTCTTTATTCTGTAGCCTCTTCTGAATTCGAACTGAATTCAGTTCCATGTCAATGTATTGCTGAAATCATTGTTGGATGATCTTCTGCAAAATTTTACTTCCATTTGATGCTAATTATATTATTCCATAGTTTGATCATTGTGTTGGGTCATGTTTCTTTGGAATGGGTACAATTATGGAACTCTTCCAGTCAATTGGACAATTAGCCCCCTTCCAAATTTCCTGGAATAGATGAATGAGTGCTGGTACTGCTTCAACAGATGGTTGAAATATTTCAGTTGGTAGTCCATCAGTTCTTGGAGCCTTGTTTTTAGCTAATGCTTTCAGTGCTAGTTGGATTTCTTCATTGAGCATTATTGGTTCTTGTTCATATGCTACCTCCTGATGGTGAAATATTGACGAGTTCTTTCTATACAGTGACTCTGAGTATTCTTAAGATCTTACTTGGATACTTTCCCCATCGTTCAATATTTCACCCATAGAATCATTCAAGAATGCAACTCGAGGTTTGAATTAAAAAAAAATCATTTTATTGGAGGCTGTTACAGCTTTTATCACAATTCATACATAGATCCATTGTGTCAGGCACGTTTGTACGTATGTTGCTATCTTTTTCAAAATATTTTCTTTTTACTTGAGCCCTTGATATCAGCTCCTCATTTTTCCCCTCCCTCACCCTCCCTCCCTCATTAACCCCTAATAATTTATAAAAATTTTCTTTCCCTATGTCTTACAGCGACCACTGTCTCCCTTCACCCACTTTTCTGTTATCCATCACCCTATGAAGTGGTTATGTGTAGATCATTGTGATCACTTTCCCCATTCTCCACCCACCTTCCCCTTATTCTCTTGGTATCTCTACTCGCATTGTTGGTCCTGAGGGGTTTGTGTGTCCTGGATTCCCTGTGTTGGGGGCTCTTATCTGTACTAGTGTACATGTTTGGGTCTAGCCAGATTTGTAAGGTAGAATTGAGGTCATGATAGTGGGGGAGAGGAAGCATTAAAGAACTAAAGGAAAGTTGTATGTTTCATCGGTGCTATACTTCACACTAACTGACTTGTCTCTTCCTTGAGACCCTTCTATAAGGGGATGTCCAATCGTTTATAGATGGGCTTTGGGTCTCCACTCGATGCTACCACTCATTCACATTAATATGATTTTTTTGTTCTGGGTCTTTGATGTAGGATACCTGATCCCATCGACACCTCATGATCACACAGACTGGTGTGCTTCTTCCATGCGGGCTTCCTTGCTTCTCAGCTAGATGGCCGCTTGTTTATCTTCAAGTCATTAAGACCCCAGATGCTATATTTTTTGATATCCCAGCACCATCAACTTTCTTCACCACATTTCCTTGTGCACCCATTTTATCTTCAGTGATCCTGTCAGGGAAGGTGAGCATCACAGAATGTCAGATTATTAGAACAAAGTGTTCTTACATTGAGCAAGTACTTGAGTAGAGTCCGACTATTCATCTGCTACCTTAATACTTAACATATAAATATAGATAGATAGATTTTCCTATCATTATATATGAATATAGTTAAATATGTACATGCCAGTATTTAGACCTCTATAAGTGTCCTTTGTCTCCTAGTTCTTCCCTCCATTTCCTTTTACTTTCCTCTTGTCCTACTATCATATTCAGCCTTTATTTGGGTTTCAGTAATTCCTCTCAGCTACACTGCCCTTGATCAAACCCCACCAGGCATCCTTGGCCCTCCTCACCATCGATTTTAGATCATTTATTGTTTCCTTGTCCCTGGGAGGTTGACAACCCCCTTATCTTTCCCCCTCCTCCCCCTCTCCCGTGTTCCCCTGGAACCATGGGTCACATTGTTTTCTCCTCTGGACTGTTTATCCTGCTTATCTTATATAGCTATATATGCAGAGAATAATAAGCACAAAAACAAGACAGAGCAAAGCAAACAAACAAAAAAACTACAAAAAGCCAAGGACAAAAAAGAAAAGCTATATTTCCAGTTCTGTTTGTTGACCTTTCATAATATTTTCCAGTCAAGTCTGATGGAATGCCACAACCTGGACCCAAAGTCTATTTTTGGTATTCCCCAGATACTTTATTCCTTTTCTCCCCTTGCTACTCTGTGGCACGCTCTTAATGTTTCACCCCAGTGTGATGTGGTCAGATCAGGCACAATTCCCACATTGTATCTCCTGGTGAATAGAATACAAAAGTGTGGAAGCATAGACAGTTGTAGGGAGGGCAGGCCACACCTAGGGAGATACATGAGTCCAACATAAATAAGGGGAAGGGTGGCAAGTGGAGGGAGAAGTAGGGTGGGGAGAAACTGAGTTGATGGCACAGGGGAACAGGGTACTAACCCACCCAGAGGGAGAGTATTGGTTGTGTTCCCACAGAACTGGAACATGCATACAGATCCCACCAGGACATGCCAAACCATGAGGGCAACGTAACACGTGGAGGAATCCACAAAGAGACTGGACCATACACTGGCCCTAACCAGAATTAGCCCGACCCCCACCATGGAAGGGAGTACCACAGAAAATGGATATAGATCGTCTGGTGTGAGAAAGGAACTGACCTACCACACCACACCCAGAAGGAAGCTGAAGCAAAGGAAGGAGGAAGAACGGAGTGGAGCACACCTGGGCCCACCAAGTTCAGAGGACAATAGCCCAGCTCAGAGGGCCCAATGTTCAGAGAGGACCATATAGCTGCTCCCACTGCGAGATGCAACATCCTGCACTGACCCATGGCCCTACACGGGACAAGACCGGAGACACAGTGTGGGATGTACAACTGAGTTGACCCCACCACACTGAGGCAAAACACTGGGGTCGTGCAATGGAGCAGCAGGGAAACAGAGCAAGGAAGACCCGAGGGAGTACAAAGGATGGACTTTGGGGCCAGGACATGGAACCCCATTAGACTCAACCGGAAACCACTCCTAAAGGTCAACAAACAGACCCTGAACTACTAACAGACTTTTTTTTTCTTTTTCTTTTTTTTCTGCTATTCGTTTTGTTTTTTTCCTTTTTTCTCTTCTTTTAAATTTTGTACATCAGTGGTTTTTTTCTTTGATAGCTTGTCGGTGCTGCTATCATCGTTGCCATGTTATCATGTGCCACTTTGGTGCTATCAAAGCCATCCCCAATTTTATGCACATATTAATATATCTGCAGGGCCACCTAGATAAGAGAGGCTGGACCAAAAAAAAAGTGAGGAGAAAATAAAGGGACTAATGGTCCCAGAGGGACATAAGAGTGTGGGAGGTAGAGGAAGGGAGGAGGTGTTGGCAAACCCAGGGACAAGGGAACAACAAGTGGCTCAAAACCAATGGCAGGGAAGGGATGGGAGGACTGGTAGGGAGTGAACAAGGGCAAGGTAACTGAGAGGAATTACTGAAACCAGAATGAAGGTTGAACATGATAGTGGGACAGGAGGAAAGCGTAAGGAAATAGAGGAAAGGAGTAGGAGGCAAAGGGCATACATAGAAGCCTAAATACAGACATGTACATATGTAAATATATGTAAGATTATGGGGTAAATGGACCTAGGTGCATATATTTATAGGTTTAGTAGTAGGGTGGCAGGTGGACATTGGGCCTCCTCATGCGCATTCCCTTAATACAAGAGCACCTTGCTCAGCTAAACAGTCATTTCACGATACC
>NW_022111315.1:2167070-2173692 GCF_000313985.2 Echinops telfairi | reverse complement strand
GGGGGGAGGGAGGGGGAGGGTAAAAAGGAAATTGAGGAGCTAATTCCAGGAAGCCAAGCGGAAAGCGAATTTTGGGAATGATGAGGGCAACAGATGTATAAGTGTGCTTTACACATTGATGTATGTATGGATTGTGATGAGTTGTATGAGCCCCAATAAAATGATTAAAAATATAGATATAGATATGGAAAAAAACAAAAAACAAAAAAAACAAATAATTCACCATGCCTAAGTGGGATTCATACCAGGGATGCAGTGATAGTCAACACATGAAACACCATTAGTATTATTTGCCACATGTACATAAACATTTTTAAGAATCATATGATAAAATCGATAGATGTGGGGAAAGTTTTCGACGATATCCAACACCCATTCCTCTTCAAGACAATCAACAAGATCGGAATGGAAGGAAAATTCCCCAATGAAATACAAGCTATATATGAAAGATCAATAGGCAATGTGGTAGTCAGTGGAGAAAGATGAAAGCAATTCCAATGAAAAAGGGGACCAGACAAGGATGCCCCTTGTCCCCACTAGTATGTAACATTGTACTGGAGGTACTAGCTAACAACATAAGGCAAAGAAAAGACACCAAAGGTATTCATTTGGGGAAAGAAGAGGTGAAACTATCATTATTCACAGGTGATATGATTTTATATATTGAAAATCCCCAAAACTCCACAAGTGGAGTGGTTGAAAGTGATAGAGGAATATGGAAGAGTGTCAGGATACAAGATCAACAAACAGAAGTCTATCAGACAGCTATACACATCAGACAAGACCACAGAAGAGGGGATAAAACTGTAATACCTTTCACGATAGGCAAGTACAAGTTTAAATATCTAGGGATATACCTGAATAAAAAAACCCAAAATATTTCCACGAGGAAAACTATTATTATAAGAAACCAAGAGCGACCTCAACAAATGGAAAATTATCCCATGTTCATGGTTCAGAAGACTCAGTATAGGAAAGATGTTAGTTCTGCCCAAGGTACGATATAAATTTAATGCTAACCCGATACAAATACCATCATCTTTCTTCAAAGAATTGGAAAAACCGATTACCAAGTTCATATGGAGAGGGAGGAAGACCAGAATTAGCAGAGAACTCCTCAGAAGAAGGACACAGTGGAAGGGCTTGCTGACTTTAGCACTTTACCTCACTTTAGCATCTATTATACAGCCACAGTTGTCAAAAGAGTGTAGTATTGGTATACGGACAGATACTCAGACTAATGGGGGAAAAACTGAAAACACAGAAATAAAAATCTCAGCATACAGGTAACTAATCTTTGATAAGGGCCCCCAAAATATCAAATGGGAAGCAGATGCCTTCTTCAATAAGTGGTGCTGGAAAAAATGGATATCTACCAGCAGAAAAATGAAGGAAGGCCCTTACCTTACTCCAAGCACAAGAATAAACTCAAGGTAGATCACAGACTTTGAGGTAAAACCCCAAACTATTAGGGCCATCCATGAGGGAATTGGGACACACCTGAGAATTTTGGCTCAGGGAATACATAGGCTGTCAGAAATAGGGAAGGACATAAAAACAGAGGAGGCACATATTGATAAGTGGGATATACTGAAGATAAAACACCTGTGTATATCAAAATAATTCACCAAGAGAGTAATAATAGAGCCCACGGACTGGGAAAGCATCTTTAGCAATGGCACATCAGACAAAGGCCTTATTACTAAAATCTACAATACTTTGCTAGCTTACAATAAGAAAAAAAAACCTCATTGCCCACTGTGTTAGTCTGGGTAGACTAGAGAAACAAATCCATAGAAACTCATATGTATATAAGAGAAAGTTTTGTATAAAGGGTAAGTGTATATTAAGAAAGCGTTCCAACCCAGTGCTGTCCAACCCATAAATCCAACATTAGCCCATATGTTCAACACCCATCTACAATGTCCTCCTCCATCTCACAAAACACATGCAATGACGCCGACTGCTGGAGGAAAGCGGAATCAGTGAGTCTGCAAGCATCTCAGTGCTGGCAGGGGTCACCACACAGCTGCTCCAGCACTCAGGGCTGCATCAGGGTAGGTCCATGTGGCTTCTCGTCAGGGATGTCTCTCAGGAAGTGAGCCTTGCAAGCTGAAGCAGGGAACTGGCTAAGGCAGCCATGCACTGGTTCAAGCATCATAGAGAAGAGACTCAAGAACTAGAAAGGCGAGGCTCACTGAGCCACTTATCTCTCCACCCTTCAATTAATACCACATTTGTTTATCAGCCGGGTTGGCACAATAAACCTTAACTATCTCACCCACTAAGGAGGTGGGCAAAGGACCTGAACAGAAGTTTCAAAAGGGCAGAAATCCAAATGGATGGCGAATAAACATATGACAAAATGTTCCAGATCCCTAGCCATAGGAGAAATGCAAATTAAAACAACTATGAGATAACACCTAACACCCTCAAAGATAGCTCAATTAAAAAAAAATCAGAGAGTAACAAGTGTTGGAGGGGCTATAGCAAGATAGGAACTCTCATCCACTGCTGATGGACCTGTAGGTATGTACAGCCATTATGGAAATCGATTTGGCAATATCTAAAACAGACGGAAAGTGAGCTGCCATACAACCCAGAAATCCCCCTATTGGGCATATACCCAGAAGAGGTAAGAAACAAACCACGGCCAGATATCTGTGCTCCAATGTTCATTGCGACACAGTTCACAATCATAAGGAGTTGGAAACAAGCCAAATTTCTATCAACAGACGAATGGATTAAAAAACTGTGGTACATACATATAAGGAAGTACTATACATCCCTAAAAAGCAGTGATGAATGCATGAAGCACATTGCCGCATCGGAAGAACTGGAGGAAATTATGCTAAGCGAAGTAAGCCAAGCACAATAAAAACAGGTAAAACATGAGTTCACTAAGGTAAACTTTAAAAATGCCAAAGGGGTATGGGGGCAAAGTTACTATATACATACATCCCTAGGGTGAGGTCCAGGTACTATGGCAGGGGCCAAACACAATCCACGAATACATATGGCAGCCAACTAGATAGGTGGGGAAAAGAAAAAAAAACATGGGTGGCAGGGGAACAGGGTACTAACCCACCCAAGGGGAAGGTATTGTTTATATCTCCACAGGAGAGGGAGAGAGGGACCAGGTTTCAACCAGTGCACCAAGACATGAATACAACATACCAGCATGTAGGAGGGAAGCAATAAAGAGGTCTACAGGGCAGGCCCCAATCCCAACTATGTAAACACCCTCCTCCCCACCCTGAAGAATGCACTCCAGAGGACAGCACTGAAGCTACAGCTCCGGGAAAGGGGCATGTCTGATCAGAGTACACAGGAGCAAATGAAGAGGGAAGGAGAGAGAATGGAACACATCCTGGCCCACCAACCCCTGAGGATGATATTCCTGCTCAGAGCAGTCAATGCACAAAGAGTACCATAGGGCCGGCCCCACCATGAGGCACAAACATGACGTCCCTCACTGACCCACAACACTACGGAAGGTTTGGATTTTTATTGAGTTCTTTCAGTTTAAGATATGCTGAGCATGTTCTTCCCTTTTGATTTTCTTACTCTAGGTCTTACACATTTCATTATGATATTTTGCTTTGTCTTCGAGAGCTGCCCTTGAAATTTTTCACTCAGTTCTCCGACTTTATAATTTATAAATAATAATTTCTTTAATTTGCCTACTCTGTGATTAATTTTAACTTTCAATTTTTTCTGATATCCACTTCGATCTTTTCTTTCTTTCCTATCTTTTTGCTTTCTTCGTGAATTATGGTCTTGATATCCTCCCACAGCTTATCAGGTCTCCTGTCATTACTGTTCAATGTGTCAAATCTGTTCTTGAGATGTTCTCAAAATTCAAGTGGGATAGACTCAAGGTCATATTGGACTTGTTTTAATTTTCTTGTGGACTTGTTTTAATTTTCTTAAGCTTTAATCTGAACTTAAATATGAGCAATTTATGGTTTGTTCCACAATCAGCCCCTGATTTGGTTTTAGCTGCTCCATGGTCTCTTCCCGCTGATATAGTTGATTTGATTTCTATATATTCAATCTGGAAAATTCCATGTGGATACTTGGCCTTTGTGTTATTGAAAAAAAAGTTTTTTTCTATGACCAAGTCATTGGACTTGCTGAATTCTGTCATGGGATCTCTAACTTCAGGCCATATTATCCAACTACTGTTCCTTCCTCTTTGTTTCCAACTTTTGCATTCCAATCTCCAATGATTTCAATGTATCTTGATTGCACATTGGATACATTTCAGACTGAAGACATTGCTAGAATTCTTCCACTTCTACATCACTTTGTTGGTTGTTGCATAAATTTGAATAATATTTTTATTGATTGGATTTCTTTAAATGCAGATAGATATAATCCTATCACAAATAGCATTGTACTTCAAGAAAGATCTTGAAATGTCTTTTCTGAAGATGAATACAACACCATTCCTCTTGGCTGTGTCATTTCCAGCATAGTGAACCATATGATTTTCTGATTCAAAATGACCAATACTAATCCACTTCAGCTCACTAATAGCTACAATGTCTATTTTTATGCATTCCATTTCATTTTTTACAAATCTAATTTTCCTAGATTTATAATTTTTACATTCCAAGTTTTGAATATTAATTGATGCTTGCAGCTGTTTCTTCTCATTTTGAATCATTCCCACCAGCAAATGATGTCCAAAACGCTTTACTCCTACAGACTTTACCCCACCCACTTCATTATAGTGAATTCTACTTTGAGACAGTAGCTCTTCCTTGGTTATCTTTTGAGTGCCTTCTGACCTGAAGGGCTCATCTTCTGACATTATCTATGACAAGTCCTGCTTCTTTTCATGAGGTGTCCGACAATGTTTTGATTCTGTCCACTGGTTTTCAGTGGCTCAAAAGTGGACACCTTCTTCCTTCTTCATAGTCTGCTCTTATCCTGCAAGCTCTGCTGCAACCTCTTCACTCTAGGTGACTCTTCTGGCATTTGAAATACCACTGATGTAGTTTCCAACATCACAGAAACACATAAGCCACACAGTATGACAAATTGACAGCAAATTTTCTATAGAAAACTGCAATTCCTCAATAAGAAAAAAAGAATAGTCCAATTAAAAGTGGGCAAGGCACAGTTAACACACACACAAAATCCATATAGCCAATAAATATATGAAACAATGCTCATGATCATTAACTACCTGGAAGATGCAAATCAAAACAAGATGAAATATAACCTTATAATGACAATGACAGTCCAGTTTGAAAAAATTAGAAAACAACAAATGTTGGAGAGGGTGTCGAGAGATTGGAACTCTCACACACTACCACTGGACTATACATATATACAACCATTGTGACACCACTTCAAACAACTCACAATAACAATTCCATACAAGCCAGTAAGCTGGGTATATGTCCAAAAGAAGTAAAAGCCATAACAGGCATACTCACTTCCATGTTCATTCCAGCACTATTTACAATAACATGAAGTTGATAACAATCAGTAGAAGAATGGATCAACTGGTACATCAACCCAATGGAATATTATGCATCTCTAAACAATGATGAAACTATAAACCACCTCATGACATGGGTAGAACTGTAGATCATTTTGCTGAGTGAAGCTAGTCAATCACAAAAGGACAAATATCATATGAGATGACTACTTTAAATAAAGACCAAAACGTACATAGCAGACTTCGGAGATTTTCAACAAAGGGAGGACAAGTGTGGGAAGATGAGGCACGGGACTAGAAGATTGACAGGTATTGAGTTGGGTGAAAAGGAGGATAGAGATACAAAAGAGGGAGAAGAGAAATAATGGGAGGGGGTGGGATAGAAGATGGGGTGGGTTGATGAGTGGTTTGAATCATTGAATGCAGAGTTGATGGTCTGAAATGTAACCACCACCACTTAATTAACAATAAAAAGATAATTTCTTCCCCAAAATTTTAGTAAAATTCCTTTAGAAAAAAGTAGGATATGCTAAGGTAAAACAAATATTGAAATATTTTAACGTGAAGGGTTAAGTTTTAAAGGAAGAGTAGACCTTATAGATTGAACATGCCTCTATTCATTCATCAAAGATCAAGTGCTTGGTGTCACTGTCAGGTAAGTATTGGATTATTAACCACAAGATTGGTGGCTCAACTCACCAAGCTCTGAGGGAAAAAAGATGAAGGTATTTACTTCAGTAAAGATCCATAGTCTCCAAAACCCTCTATAGGATTTCTCTAGGTCAGAATCAATCAAATGGTTGTGCATTTGGGTTTGGTTTATACCAGGTGATGGTGATTCAGAAATGGATAAGATATATGAAAGGTCTTAGATTATGAGGGAAACATTCATGTAAAAGTGTAGGGGTGCTAATGATTAAAAAGAGTTCAGAAATATGAGGAGGTACCCCCACCAAACCAGATTTTTTTTCAAAGCTATCTATTTTATATTTTTTTCCAAAACACCCTAATCACCTCTAAAGTAATTTCTATTACACTTAATACATTTGTAAAATCTGCGATTCCATTCATGGAAACATTTTTCAAACTCATTTTTTTGGATGGTTGACAGCACCTCCCTTGTTTTTTTCTTCATCTTTTCTATCATCAAAGTGTTGTCCTTTCATG
>NW_022111315.1:2165008-2166450 GCF_000313985.2 Echinops telfairi | reverse complement strand
GGGTGAATAAGGTGCATGGGGCAAGAGAGAGGCATGCTGGTTTGCCACAAACTGGTGCGCTGAGATGTCTGGGTAAGCAGGTGCATTGTTTTTGTGGCAAACCAGTGCCCCATCTGCTACAAATCAGGCCTTTTTTGTTGTACATTTTTATGCAATCTTTTCAGAACCACAAAATAGAAAGCTGCTAAATAGAAGACTGACCTGGTGGAATGAATTTCAAATGCACTATGACTTGACATTTTCATCCATTCAGGAAGTTGAAGGACATCCAGAATGAGGTCTGTAATCAATTGACATTTTTTGAAATGAGAAACCCACTCATACACTTGAGTTTTTCCCAGATCACTGTCCTTGTAAGCTGTGTTCAACATTACAACAGTGTCTGCAGCATTTTTTCCGAGCAGGAAACAAAATTTCATAGCTGCATGCTGTTCTCTTAAATCAGCCATCACAAAAACGAGATTCAAGTGAAACTGCTTTCAAGAAAAAATTCACTGATCAGAGCAACCTTCCCAGACAATGCCACTGGGTGCACTAACTCAGAGCAAGTTGCTCAATGCTCGCCTATCAGGGAAAATGCATACTAGGAAAGCTCCACTCTGTCCAGCACAATTCTGGATTTTTTGTGGGGGGTACCCCCTCATAGATTAGAATCTGTTTCTTAAATTAATCACAGATTTATATCATTATACATGGAACATGACAAAATTTGCAATTACTATTTGTTGAATGTAGGTAGATATGTTGGTGGACGGACATGTATGTGGGTGAATGGATGGTTTACTGGGTGGATAAATGAGTTTGCCCTGGGAATTATTCTTTCATAATATGGATGAAAATAGAAGAGATATGGCAATCTCAAAACGGTCAGGAAAGGTTAACAGCTAAGAGTGAGGTGTTAGTCTTCTGAGAATGTAAGAACATAGCTCTCCTTTAGCCACTAGTCTGACTGTGACTTTTTTGGAGTTTTCTAGAGAACTTGTGATCGATATAACCTGAAAATTTGGGTCATTTTCCACTAAGGAAAATCCCTACCTCGAGGTGATAGGTGTAAAAATGACCCAGCTGATGAAAGCTGATGGTGCCCAGCTATCAAAAGATCTGGGGTCTTAATGACTCGAAGATAAACAAAAGACCATCTAGCTGTGAGACAACAAAGCCCACACGGAAGAAGAACACCAGCCTGTGTGATCATAAGGTGTCAATGGGATCAGGAATCAGGCATCAAAGACCTAGAATGAAAAATCATATCAATGTGAATGAAGGGGAGTGCAGAGTGGAGACCCAAAGCCTATCTGCAGACAATTGGACATCCCCTTACAGAAGGGTCATAAGGAAGAGATGAGCCAGTCAGTGTGCAGTATAGCAACAATGAAACATACAACTTTCCTCTAGTTCTTTAATGCTTCTCCTACCCGCCCCCACTATGATGACCCCAATTC
>NW_022111315.1:2157708-2163401 GCF_000313985.2 Echinops telfairi | reverse complement strand
ACCAGGGGCTCAAGTAGAAAGCAAATGTTTTGAGAATGCTGAGGGCAACAAATGTACAAATGTGCTTGACACAATGGATGGATGTATGGATTGTGCTAAGAGTTGCACGAGCCCACAATAAAATTATTTTTTTTTAAAAGAGGCCCCAATAAAATGAATGTTTTAAACAATGACCCAGCAAAGAACCCCTGAATACATACTCAGGTGAAGCAAAAGTATAAATTAATATTTTCAAGACCTTGTTTGGTGTTATTATTAGGTGCTGTTGAGTTGGTTCCAACTTATAGTGACCATATGTAGAACAAAACGAAAGCCTGCTAAATCCTGCACCATCCTTACAAATGTTGTTGGTTCAGCCCATTGTTACAGTTGTAATATCAATGTGTGAATCTATCTCATTAAGAGTCTTCCTTTTTTTTTTTTTGCTATCTACTTTACCTAGCATGATGTCCTTCTCCAGTGATTGGTCCCTTCTGATAATGTGTCCAAAGTAAATCAGACTCACTATCCTTTCTTCTAAAGAGTATTCTGGCTATACTTCTAAAACAGGTTGTTTATTCTTCTGGAAGTCGATAGTACTCTCAATATTCTTCACAAACATCAAAATTGAAATGCATCACTTCTTCCAGCTTTTTCATTCTTTCTCTAGCTTTTGTTTCTGTAGGAAACAGTTGAAAAATATCATGTCTTGGTTCAGATTTTTAGTTTAAGAAAGAGAAGGGCAATAAACTTTGAGGTATTGCATGGGGTGAAGCATGAAGAGATGAGAAAATAGTTAGAATTTCATAATAATTACAGTTATTTCTATTTTCCTAAATGATTTAATAGATACAGCAAATAAGATCACACTTACATTTTTCCTTCTGATATTTTTGGTGTAGAGGGAGCAATATTTTAAATTGTTATCTTAAGGACAGTTTAAGCTGACCAGACTTCCCGGTTTGGGTGGGACAGTCCCGATTTTTAACAATTTGTCCCGCGGCGTTTTAAAAAAGTCCAGATTTTTGGAAAGAATGCACGGCAAGCTAGGGAACAGCGGGAGAATGGGAAGGGAACACTGTATACAGTTTTCGGCTGCCATGTGGCTATTTCGCCAGGATATGAGTTTTCTATTATTTTTGTTAATTTTATAATGTTAAACTTTAATAATAACAAATAATTGTTGAGAACTGATTATTGAGAACTGCTTATCAAAGTTCACATTGTTGATCAGTTGTAGAATTCGACCACCATTATTTGGACTTAATGAACAATGGCATTTTTTGGCATTGGCAACGACAAAAACATTTTGTAACTGTCTCTCAGACCATACACATCGTACTGCGTGCTAGTGCTAGTTAAACAAGTGATGTCAACAAATCAGCTATTCAGATAATTTAGGTAAGTAATTTATTTATTTATTTCATAAATACATAAATTTTCTTGAATTTAGCAGACAGTACTGGAGTGATGTGCAAAAATCATTCGATCATACTACCCAAATTTTCCCATATAGTAATATTTCTGAAAATGATCTTTTTAATGAGGTATCATTATTAAAAAATATATTGATAAGGAAAAGGTTAAATCTTGGGCATCAGCAAAAATCACAATAGAGAACAAATGGTTAGAAATATTTCATCATTTTGAAACAAACCATGTTCTATACAATAATGCACTAAAAACTGTGGAATACATGCTGTCCTTACCAGGAACTAATGCTGCAACTGAACGCGTTTTTTTCTACGGTAAATAAAGTGTGGACATCAGAAAATTCACAATTAAGTGTTGAGACTTTGAAAGCCATTTTATGTGTGAAATATAATTTAACAAATTCTTGTGAAAAATGTCATGACCTTTTAAACAACGATAGCAATCTACTAAAAAATTCACTCAAATTAGAAATATGCCAAAGAATAAAATAATACTATACATAATTTTGAATGTATTATATTTGTAAATTGTACTTATGTTGAAATTAAAAATATATATTACAATACTATTTTTGCGTTCTATGAAATTTTTGTTGCTCCACATAGACCAAATTTTTAATCAAGAATGCCCCCCCCATTCCTGGTCAATGGTGTCCCGCTTTACCAATGTTAAAATCTTAGTATAGTAGCTGTGTATTTTAAAATATTTATTACTTTCTGTCTTCTGAAATGCCTCCCATTCTACCTCAATTCTTGTTCTTCAAGTATGAATAACTTTGTGGAAGGCTGTTTTTCACCCATCAAATTATGCTGTACTCTGTTTATATCCTTTTATTGCAGGTATCCTTGAATAATATTGAAAATTATAAATGCCCACTTTTTCCCATTAGATGGGAACTTCTTGAGCATATTAAAAAACCCAATGCTATTAAGTCAATTTCAACTCATACCCACCCTAAGTAGGGCTTCTGAGACTGTAAATCTTTATGGGGGAAGATAGCCTTATCTTTCTCCTGTGGAGAGGCAGGTGGTTGAACCACTGATCTTATGGTTAGCAGCTCAATGCCTAACCTCAAATATCTACCCTATTTTAGTTTTTAATATAGTTGTGAAATGTTAATAGACTGATTTTTTTCTTCATAAAAGTATTTTCTATTGTTTCTATGCACTTGAAGAATTATTTCTTTACCCTTTGAGTTTATAAGTTTATTTAAGGTAGATTTCAAAATGTTGTTCTTGCTAATTTTTTTTGACTCACAGTGGAGCCTTTCTGTCTATATATTACGTTTTTATTTAATTTTAGAGAAATTTCCCCTATTATACTTATGAATATGTTTTCTATACTATCTTTAAAATTTTTATAGAGACACCCACAAGCCTATGTAGATCATCGCTGGAAGCATAGTGGATTATATTTTAGTTGTGCTAACTGGAATGTCAGTAGCTCAAACTCACCAGCCACTCTGCAGGAGAAAGATGAAGCTTTCTGCTCCCATAAAAATTTACAGCCTCAGAAACCCACAGAGGCAGATTCACACTGTCATATAAGGTCTCTATGAATTAGAAGTACTCAATCACAGTGAGTTTTTGGCAGTTAGTTTTGTCTTCTAGGGCTCTTATCATGTCTGTAAGTGAATTAATCCAGTTGTCCTTTACTTTTATAAAATAAACCCCACAGGTTTATGAATATATAAGTCACATAACATTTCATTCAATCTTTCAATCATATGAAAATTAGCTGTGCAATTATCACCACAATCATCTTTAGAATATTTTCTCCTTTCTTGAACTCATTATTAGCTACCCATTTCTCATCCAACTTCCCCTGAAATACCTGAAAGAAGTCATTAATCCAGTTATTGTCTCTATAGGTTTATCTATCCTGGATTTCATATACAGAAAAACATACAGAAGAAACCAGTAAACAAAACAGGACTCAATTTTAAGTAGGCAGAGAAAAACATAAACCTGCTATGTGTCATTGAGTTGGTTTTGATGATCCATAGGGACCCTATGCACAACAGAATGAAACACTACCATTATGTATCTTTTTTTGTATTCTATCTATTTTATTCAATATGTTATCCATTATCATCTTTATTCTTTTTTAAAAAAAACATTTTATTAGGAGCTCCTACAACTGTTATCGCAATCCATACACACATCAATTGTGTAAAGCGCATTTGTACATCATTCTACCATTATGTATCTTTAAAAATCAAACAGATTGTTGTGGATTTGATTCTGACTCAGATTACTCCATGTGTTAGAGAGCAGAACTGCTCCACAGTTGAGTTTTGTTTCTTTGTTTGTTTTGTTCTGGCTGTTAGGTGTTTTTGGAAGCAGATTATCATGTTCTTTTTCCAAGGAGCAATTGGATGTGTTCCAATCTTTTTAAAACTTGTCATATACTTCCCATATAATACAAATTAATAGTTCAGTCATATTAAGAAGAGTTAAGCAATGATCACCATAATAAATTTCAGAACATGTTCTACTGATATGCATTGCTGTTAGCTCACTATTTCCCCCCAAACTCCCATCCCATGTCCTCGTACTGCTGTTAGTTGCCACTGAGTCCGTTTTAATCCACAGCGACCCTACAGAACTAAATACTGCTGAGTCCTGCCCCATCTTCATAATCGCTCATATGCTTGAGGTCATTGTTCCAGTCACTGTGTCAGTCCATCTCTTTGAGGGCCTTCTTTTTCATTGTCCCTCAACTTTATCAAGCATGATGACCTTCTCCAGGGATAACCTCTCCTGACAACATATCCAAAGTATGTAAGATGAAGTCTCACCATACTTTCTACTAAGGAGCACTCTGACTGTACTTCATCCAAGAGAGGCTTCTTGGTCCTTTTAGCAGTTCATGGTATTTTCAATATTTTTCACCAGTGTCACAATTTAAAGGCATCAATTGTTCCTCTGTCTTCGTTATTCAATGTCCAACTTTCACATGCATATGGGGCCATTGAAAATACTGTGGCTTGGGTGAGACACACCTTAATCCTCAAAGTAACATCTTAACTTTCATCACTCTAAAGAGGTCCTGTGCACCAGGTACCCAATGCAATGCATCTCTGAATCTCTTGACTGCTGCTTCCATGAGTATTGATTATGGGTCCAAGAAAGAAAAAATCCTTGGAAACTTCAATATTTTCTCCATTTATCATGATTTCACTAATTGGTCCAGTTGTGAGGATTTGGGTCTTCTTTACATTGAGTGTCAATCCATACTGAAAGATGCAATCCTTGAGCTTTATGTCCTCTTCACTTTCAGAAAGCAAGTTGGAGTCATCTGAATATTGCATGTTGTTAAAAAGCATTCCTCCCATCCTGATACTGTATTCTTCTTCACACAATCCAGCTTCTCTGATGATTTGTTCAACATATATATTGAATAAGTATGTGATAAGATACAATCCTGATATGCACATTTTAAGATTTTAAACTATTCAACAATAGCTTGGTTGGTTTGTTTTGTTTCCACACAACTGCCTGATGATCAAGTACAAGTTCCACATGAACAAAAAGTGTGTTCTGGAATTCCCATTCTTCTCAAAGCTATCTATAGTTTTTGGTGATCCACACAGTCAAATGTCTTGGCATAGTTCAATAACACACAAGTAAGCATCTTTCTGCTTTTGGCCCAGATCTATTTGACATCAACAATGATATCCTTTGTTCAATGTCCTCTTCTGAATCTAGCCTAAACATCTGGCAGCCCCTGTCAATGTACTGCTGCAACCCTTGTTGGATAATCTTCAGCAAAATTTTACTTGCATGTGTTATCAATTATATTTTCCTCTAATTTGAGTCTTCTGTTAAGTCACTTTTCTTTGGAATGGGTAAAAACCTGGATCCCTTCCAGTCACTTGGCCAAGTAGCTCCCTTCCAAATTTCCTGGAATAGATGAGTAAGTACTTCCAGTCATTCATCAGCCTGTTGCAACATAGTTAATGGTTATTTCATCAATTCCTGGAGCCTTTATTTTAGCAAATGCCTTCAGTGCAGCTTTAACTCCTTTCTTCAGCACAATTGGCTCTTGCTCTTTTATTACTTCCTGAAATGAGGAAATGTCTATCAGTTCTTCTTGGTGCAGTGGCTCTGTGTATTCTTTCTTACTTATTTTATGCTTCTTACAACATTCAATATTTTGCCCATAGAATCACTATATATTGCAAGTCAAAGCTTGAATTTTTCATTTAGTTCCTTCGGTTTACTATATGTTGTGCATGTGCTTCGCTTTTGGTTTTCTAACTGCAGGTCTTGCACATT
>NW_022111315.1:2152024-2153352 GCF_000313985.2 Echinops telfairi | reverse complement strand
TGAAGGTTCAACTCCACTCCCACAGGTTTTACTCAATTCATGTCACTATTGTTGACTCTACTTTTAGAAAGAAGCTCCTCTTCAGTCACATTTCTAGTGCCTTCTGACCCAAGGGGCCCATCTTCCTGTACTATCTCCTACAATGCTCTGATTTCATTCATTAGCCTATTAGTATCTGCTAATTTCAGATGCTATATTAGGTAATATCAGATATTGCATTGGGTAAATCTGCTGCACAAAACTCTTTAGAATATTGAAGAGCAAGGATGTTTCTTTGAGGACTAAGGTATGCTTGACCCAAGCAATGTTATTCTCCATTGCATCATATTCATTTGAAAGTTGGACATTGAATTAGGAAAAATGGATGCATTTGAACTGTGGTGCTGAAGAAGAATATTGAAAGTAAAATGGACTGATACAAGGACAAACTGATCTGTATTGAAAGAAGTAAAGCTATCATCCTCCTTAGAGGCAAGGATGACAAGACTTAATCTTACACACTTTGGACATTGTCAGAATAAACTACTCCCTTGAGAATGACCTAATATTTGGTAAAGTGGAAGGGTGTCAAAAAAGAAGTCCCTCGGCAAGATGCATTAACACAGTGGCCGTATCAATGGGCTCAGGCAAAGGGACTATTGTGAGGGTGAAACAAGGCTGTGCTGTGTTTCATTCTATTGTGCATAGGGTCGCTATGGTCAGAGCTGACCTGACAGGACTTAACAACAACAAGATCTGACAATGTGTCAATTCTGTGTATAAGGTTTACAGTGACTACTTCTTCTACAGTGGTCAGCCGTATTCCTTAGGGGGAAAAAGACAAACTCACTACTGTTGAGTAGCTGCTGGCTTATAGAGATTCTATAGAATAGGGTAAAACTGCTCCATGATTTTCTGAGGCTGTAATTCTTTATGGAAGTAGAAAAGCCAACCTTCCTCCCGTGGAGAAACTGGTGGTGTTGAACTGCTGACCTTTCAGATTTCAGCTCAACTCATAATTACTATGTCACCAGGGCTCCTACAGCCACACCCTTAGGTAATTATTAATCCTGTTTATGTCTATAAATTTACCTCTCCTAGATTTCATATACAGCAAATCATACAAAACACAAACTGGAAACAAGCAAGCAAACAAAAAATCCAACAATGACAAAAAATAGAGGAAAATATCAATCAATCTTTAAGAAAGCAGAAAATTTTAAAAACTGAAACAACTTTAAAGTGGGTCAAAGGGAAACTTTAACCTAACTACATCTTTCATAATCAACTTTACAATCCTCTCTGTCTAATAACAAAGTTACTCACATCCCTGAAAAATGGCCAGAGGA
>NW_022111315.1:2149468-2151820 GCF_000313985.2 Echinops telfairi | reverse complement strand
CTATTAACTCCTTCAGATCTTGATTTTATTATTTACAATTCTTGCATCACATAGACTGTTGTGCTTCTTCCATGTTGACTTAGTTGATGCTCCACTAAGATGGTTGCTTGTTTAAAGACAAGCTTTTAAGACCCCAGAGCCTATTCTTTCTGACAGCAGGGCACAATCTGGTTTTTCACCACACTTTGCTATAATAGCCATATCTTTAGTGATCTCTTCATGAGGACAATGTCATAAGAACAAATTGTTCTTAGATTGGGACTAGAATTAAGTGTGAGCCCCAAATCCATTGTATGGCTTATATATGTCTCTGGTTCACTTTAAAGACATCATTATAAATTTATTATAGATAAAATTATAATCATCCCCCTAGGGCACAAGGTAATTTTATTGATAATGCCATTTATTTAGCCAATAGAATTCAAAACATCATTGAGAAAAGTAGACCAGCTTTTCAGACTGCAATACATGAATTGTTGGCTTTTACAGATTAAACCCTTAAGTGATTGACCACTTTCTACTTAAACAATAGGTTTGGTGATAGAGCAAAATTTTCAAAATACTCATTCATAAAGGCAGAATCATGCCTACCATAATCATGCAAATAATAAGAAATCTGAGAGCATAAAAAATAGTAAATATTTGGTAGCAACAGGCCACCATTCTTTAGGTACCCTCAAAGCAAGAAATCTGAACCAAAGTCCAGTGACCACCAAACATAGGACAGCATGCATCCGTTGGGACAGCATGCATATTCTTGGGTTAGCATGCATCTGTTTCTTCTCACACTAGGGCATTTCTGCCCTAAGTCCAAGGAAGTATATCACTTCCTTAAATCTGCTACAGGTGAATTTGAAATAAAACCCAGTTCACTTAATGGGATTTCCACATAGAATCCTTCTAGTATGGCCAATGGAGGATACTGTGACCCTTGAAAGGACAGAGTATAAAGACCCAGTAGTATATAGCACACTGCCTGGTCAAAAGTGTCCAACTGGGAACATAGTACGGGGAGCATTGTTCTCTTGGGTTCTATATAAGGATTAAGAGGCATCCTTCCCACCCCAACCAATGGGAGGCTATTCCACACATTTTAAGCACCAACAGGTATGTTCACCTTCTCTGAGACATACATACCCACCTCCCTTCCTCTTGACTTGAATTTCCAGTAAAATTCCCTTATCACTCTTGTAGGAGTGTGTGTGTATGTGTGTGTGATTGACTAACTTCATTCAGCGTAATGGTTTCCAGGTACTTCCATGTCATGATATGTTTCATGATTTCATGTCTGTCTTTTAGGGATATATAATATTACATGTGTGCATGCACCAGAATTTATCCATTTTTTTCACTAATGAGCATTTCGGCTTTTTCCAGCTTCTTGATATTGTTAACTGTGCTATAATGAACATGAGAGAGCATATGCCTCTTCATGTTCTGCCTCTTACTTGGGGTATATGCCCATCAAAGGAATTGCTGAGTCATGTGTTGCTTCTATTCCCAGTTATTTGCAGAACCCATACATGGATCAAGTAGACAGATGTACAAACAGAACAAGGGCATAAATATATTTAATGAGGATAAAGAGAAAGGACAGAAAGTGATAATGGATGTGGTGGGAGAAAGGTGTAAGCAAATATGCAGTTTAGAAGAGAATCATGGGGACGCGCCCGCGCAGCCGGGAATGGAGGAGCGCGGTGGTGCCGAACCGACCCTGGGCTGCAGCGGCCAGGGCCCGGGCGCTGGGCGCGGCAGCGGCGACTTGTGGGCGCTGGAGGACGCCTGGATGGGCAGCCACCCTAAGTATTTAGAGATGATGGAATTAGACATAGGAGACATTACCCACGTTTACATAGCATTCTTGGTTTACCTGGATCTCATGGAGAGTAAGAGTTGGCATAAAGTCAACTGTGTGGGTTTTCCAGAGCTCCAACACATCTGCCTCGTTGGTACTGAGATAGAAGGAGAAGGGTCACAGACTATAGTGCCTACACCCATCAGTGCCTCCCTCAGCCACAAGAGGATAAGGGAGACCTTAAAGGCATCTCGAAAATTGCAAAGTGACCCAGATTTGCCGATGTCGTTAACTTTGGCCATTGTGGAGTTTGATTCCACAATAGTCTACTCCAAGCTCACTGATGGCTTTATGCTGCCAGACCCTCAGAATATTTCACCTAGAAGATGACAGCCATATTTCCTGATGCTTGCTTTGTTCACACAAGACTGGATTTGAGACCTCTCAGCTTCATCTCAAAAAGGGACTTGATTTAACTGGTTTGTTTTCCAGAGGTTTTCTTCCTGAAGAATAAGCGTTCCAGATAGAAAATAAGACAATTGCTTTATAACGTTCTT
>NW_022111315.1:2135654-2147906 GCF_000313985.2 Echinops telfairi | reverse complement strand
TAAATATATATATATATATATATATATATACACACACAAAATCCTCTTCTTTTTTTTTAATTTGAAAAGGTTTTTATCATAAAAGTAATACAAATCATGGAAAGAAAAACTAAGATATCAGTTAGCAATGTGGCTTACTTTGTTATTTGTAAATTTTATGCTTGGTTTATTATTTGCAGCCATAATCATGCCTATTCATGTACTCTTGTACCTTCAGTTTTCACAATCTAACAAGTTATATTTTAATAATATTCATATATTTTATGAATTTTAATTAATGTGCCATTATAGGTGTATATATGCTTTAAAAAACCTATTTCACTAGACTAGGGATTATGAAATGGACTAAATTTGGTCTAGAATTTTTTTTATATAGTGTCCAAATGAAGAACAAATTTTACATTTTTAAGGGGTTGTAAAGATAAATATAAAATAGTCTGTGTAAAGCTTACAAAACCTAAACTATTTACTACCTGGTTCTACTTAAGATTTTTTTAAAAAAGGCTTAGAACAAGGTTTGGCTAACCATGGCTGTGTGCTTATAAATAAAGTTTAACTGGAACAGACATGCACCCTTTTGTTTATACATTGTCTATGCTGCCTTCACACTACAAAGAGCTGGGGAATTGTGACAGTTACTATACGGCTTGCAAATTGGAAAAGTTTTACCATCTGGCCTTTTATAAAAAAAAAAGTTGTCGATCCTGTCCCCGGATTTTCAAGTGGTTTATCATTTGGGGTATTACAAGTCATGCTACTGGGACCTCTTTGTGCAGAGAGCTTTTCATACTCTGGACAAGAAGTTGGAAGAGATTAATGAAAATTGAATGGGAATCCAGTTAATGAAAGCATATCTCTCACAGTGTTCTGTGTGTGCTACATCGGTGATGGTGGCATCAGAATGAAAAGGAAAACCCTTTATTTTTCTGGTCACTATTCATCTTGATCCATGTATTCACACTCTGCAGGAGCGTATTTCAGGTTGGGCTTAAAGTCAACAAAAGTGAGAATAAGAGCAAATGGGATATAAAAGCCAATGAAAAGAAACCTTGTCTTTATCTAGACCTCTATAGATGCCCTTTTCCTCCCAGCTCTTTCCTCTAGATAAAGACATGTACATATGCAAATATATTTATGTGAACATGGGGAATTAGATCTATGAGCCTATATTTATATGGGGTAGGTCCTGGAGCATATGGGTGCTGGAGCACCCATGTGGAGACCCCTGCCAGCGCTGAGATGCTTACACATTCACTGACTCAGCTTTCCTCCTGCATTCAGCATCATTGCATTTGTTTTGTGAGATGGAGGAGGACTTTGTGGATTGGTGTTGGACATATGGGTTAATGTTGGACTTGTGGACTTGGACAGCACTGGATTGAGATGTTTTCTTGATGCACACTTAACCTTTATATAAAACTGTCTCTTATACATGAGTTTCTGTGGGTTTGTTTCTCTAAATTACTCAGACTAGCACAGATGCCATGATCTGTGGGGCCCAGTCATAATTTTTCCACCATCCCCTTATGCCCTTGCCCAATGGGTGCATGAACAAAGTGGCCATGGTGTCAGGGATAGAGGTTATGCATGGGCTCAGCAAGTCCCCAAGGCTGACTTGAATACCGCCACTGCTTAATGCTCAATCTGTCAGCAGCAGAGATCAACACTGAATCCAAAATAAGGGACCATTTCTTGAGGTATCAACCAGCAACCTGGTGACAGGTGGATTACATAGGACCACTTCTGTGGCAGTTGCATAATTGCCTGTCAACTTATGAAGGGGTGGAGTCTAGCCTGTCAATCAGGTCATAGTCAATGAGGCCTCTGTGTGGGCATGCCCTTCTCCTGAGGATTCTGGGAACCCCTATCTTCCTCCCTGGAGGCAGGAAACACTCTCTCTGCTTTGTCTCCCTGTGAGACACTCCTGTTGACAAGTCATGTGGAGCTATGTTCATGTAGCCAGAGCTTGGGAGCTGGAGGAGCCACATGGAGACCCGCGCCAGTGCTAAGATGCTTTCACCGGCCCTGGATCCACAAGACTTTCCACCCACTGACCTGAGACCTTCCTGCACTTGGCGTCATTGCATGTGTTGCAGGAGTCTGGAGAGGAATTTATAGACTAGTATCAGACAGATGGGCTGATATCAGACTTATGGACTTGATCTGGACTGGGCTGGGATGTTTTCTTAATGTACAATTGCTCTTTTATGTAAACATGAGTCTCCCTGGATTTATTTAAGTAGGCAGTATCTGGTTATATTTTTAAAATCATTAATTGGGAGTTAATACATATATCATTCCATAACTCAATCATGTCAAGCAGTATTGTATAATTGCTACCACAGCCAGTTTCCAAATATTCTATTCCTTCCTGGACTCCTTGACAATGTCTCCCTTTTAAACACCCCCCACCCTTATTCTACTTGTTGTTGTCCCCCATAGGTTCATCAATCCTGGGTTTCATGTACTGAAAAATAGAAAAATACATAACACAACTTCATGAGGGTGACCCCCCAATGACATAAAACCTCTGAGATAAATCCTAATGTGAGCAAACAAAACAAAATACAGAAAATGTTGAAAACCAGATCAGGTCCAGCATACATCAGAAGGGGATCAACTTACAAAGTTTTATTGGGCTAGCCTCTTACTCTGAATATACATTTGGTTTCCCTGCATATAATTTTTCTGCCATAGCTACCATTCGTGGACTTCAGAATGCTTAGTCCACTGAAATGTTTCCCCACATAATATTGCCTCAGATCAAAGCACTCACTTAACAGCAAATGAATTGGAATAATGGATGCATGCTCATGGAATCAACTGGCCTTACCACGCTTCCCGTTATCCTAAAGCATCTGGGTTGATAGAATGAAGGCATGTATTTATAAAGACACTATTATGACACCAGCTTGGTGACAACAGCTTGCAATGTTGGGGCAATGTTCTGTCAGCAGCAGAGATCAGCACTGAATCCAAAATAAGGGATCATTTCTTGAGGTATCAACCAGCAACCTGGTGACAGTTGGATTACATAGGACCACTTCTGTGGCAGTTGCATAATCACCTCCCAACTTATGAAGGGGTGGAGTCTAGCCTGTCAATCAGTCCATAGTCCATGAGGCCTCTGTGTGGGCATGGCCTTCTCCTGAGGATTCTGGGAACTCCTGTCTTCCTCTATATGCTTTATGTCAGCATCCAGTATATGGTGCTATTTCTCCAATTGCATGGATTCAGGGACCCAGGAACCAAGAGGTGGAAATGGAAGTGGCACCACTCACTATTATTCATAATTACCCACTCAGCACATTTTGGCTCCCTGTCCCTGCAATCCTCAGCTCTTTGGGTCTAGAGGTCTCAGTTGCAAAGGGAGGGATACGCTCACCTAGAGACACAGCATTGATTACATTGAATTGGAATTTAAGACTGTCTCCTGGCCATTTTGGACTCCTCATACTTCTGAAAGAATGGTATTACTGTATTGAGTGGTGTGATTGATCCTGAATACCATGGGGGAAATTGGACTAATATTACATAATGATGGTAAAGAAGAAAATGTCTGGAATCTAGATTTCTTAAGTTGTGTCTTAGACAGTACCATGTACTGTGATTAAAAGATAAGTTACAGCACTTCAATTCTGACATGACTACTAATAGCCCTAATTTTTTCAGGAATAATGGTTTAAGCAATCCCACCAGGCAAAGAACCACAACCAGTCAAGATATTCGCTGAGGACAAGGGAAATATGGAAAGGGTAGTGCAAGAAGACCAGTTCTAGCCACGTGATCATTTGCAGTAATTAGGACTGCAATTGTTATGAGTACTTCCTATTTGTATATATGAGCCAAATATGTTTATTTTGTTCGCTTATAAAAAGTAAGATGAAAATGGGTTTAATGTGTTTTCAGTTGTACTTGTGTTAACTATATCGTGCTAGGCCAAAGTATGCTTTTATTATTATTAGTTTGGAGATTGTGTATGGTTAAAGAGTTGTGTATGCAATATCCTTCATAGGCCACACCAGAAGGACTGGATGTGGAAACTCCGCTAAGTGAACTGGGCTTTACCTCAAACAGATCTATAGCCCTTGGACTTAAGGCTGAAATTCCCTATTATGATAGGAAGTTTCCCTATGTGATGACTGCTACCCCAAGACCATAGAACTGGTGGAAGTTGGACTTTGGTTCAAATTTCTTGCCTTGAGGTTGCCCAATGAATGGTGACCTGGAACTACCATATACTTATTATTTTAATGCCCTCCTTGCTACATTATGACATATATAAATCTGGTAGGCTTATCTGTGTCATTGTAAATGAATATTATTGAAAGCTGTGCCCTATCACCAGCCCCTATTTCTGAGTGTAAATTGTGTATAATCACTTAAGAGTTTAATCTGTAAATGTCAACAATTCATGTATTGCAGTTCATAGCTTGCCTATACTCATATAATTTACTATTCTCAATTGCATTTAAATTCTATACCATTGGTTAAATTAATGATATTATCAATAGAATTATCTTATGCCCCAGGGGGGATACCTGATAATGTTCTGTAACATAAAATAATAATGATGTCTCTAGGATGATCCAGAGACATAAATGAACCATAGATGTATGTGTAGATTTGGTGCTATCACTTAATTCTAACCCTAATCTAAGAACATTTAGTTCTTATGACATGGCCCTCCTTGATTCACCCTAATGAAGAGATCACTGAAGATATGGGTGCTATAGTAAAGAGTGGTGAAGAAACCTGATGGTGCTCAGCTATAAGCAGGAATAGACCCTGGGGTCTTATACACTTGTCTTCAAACAAGCAGCCATCTAAGTGAGCCATCAACTAAGTCTGCATGGAGGAAGCACTCATCTGCGTGATTCAAAGATTGTAAATAATAAAATCCAAATCTAAAGAAGGGAATGATATCAAAGCTTAAATTGTGAACACCTGGTTTTCAGAAGGCTATGGGTGACACTGGAAGCCCAAAATTTCATTTGCAGTGTGACCAGTTGGATTAAGCCTCTGGTGAATTTCCTTGGATTTTAATCTCCTTGTGGGATGTGAATAGTCTTGTTATCAGACAGAGAGCATTGTACAGTTGATTATGGCAGATGTAGTTAAGTTAATGGTTCTTCGGAGTATGACAAAAGATGCTGGAGGTGGGCAACGGGGAGCTAATAATGAGTACAAGAACAAAGAAATTGTTCTAAAACCGTGGTGATGATTGTACAATGCTTGAGGTGATTGAACTATTGAATTGTATGATATGTGGATAATATGACAATAAAATTGTTTTAAAATTTGGGTGGCCTATGATAATTAGGATCTATGGTCAAGTAGACACACCTGAGTGAAGATAGAGGTGGAGCCCAACTTATTCCTTATGTAGCAGCCTGATAACACCTCCTTGGAGTTGTGGCCTTTTGTAAAAGAGAGAGGCCAAAGGGTACCAAGTCCTTTTTGGTCCTTCACCTTCTACTGGAGCTGGATTCTGAATCTGGTTCATCAGTCTCCTGTTGATCAGTCGCCTGCTGATCCCAAGAGCCATCAGCAGACTACCAATGGTGAATTTATTCAGCTGAACTCAAATTCATTTACCTCTGAATCCATTAACCTCTTTCCTGCCCCTGCCTTGTCATCCTGATTGCTGCTCATCAGCTTCCACAGCTACACAAGTCAGGAGATGCCTGGGTTGAACTGGGTCTGACTTACTTCTACAACTGCGGAAACCAGGTATTGATATAAATCTGTCTATATACAGACACATACAAGCATCACTGTGTTTTGCTTCTCTAGAAAACCAAACCTATCAGAGTTCTAAAATGATATTGTTTTGATTCTCAGTATTTTTTCTTAATCTCCATGTTCTATTTTTCACTACATTGTCTTTGGGTTCTTATTAATTAAATTTCTATTTTATTTAGATCTAATGTGCCAAACACTCAGAGTTTTATTAGGTTATATTTTCTTCCATATGATTTTTTTATTGAAATTTTTATTAAGATAATTTTACCTGTACAAAATACATACAGCTGTATAATATAATACTGGGAGTGGAAATCAGCTGAATGGCAGAGAAAAGTATCTCCAATTTTCTGTTTTCTTTCCTTTAGTGGAAAAAGAAAAAAAATAATTTTAAAAAGCAGAGATGGTCATAACCAACCTTGTCAGAACTATGGAGAATACTCAAAGGTTTATAGAAACCAAGAAAATGTTTAATCAATAAAATGAAACTAAACCAGTGCAAACATTGAGTTAAATCTCTGTCAAAATATTAGCTGAATATAAGCTAAAGGACCAGAGGCTTCAATCACCACCTACATCAAAGAATACAATCTTAATAAGAATAATTTGTAATTTACTAAACCCTAAACCCTTCACTAACTATAACCCTAACAATTAAAAAGTTAAAGAAAAAACCCGGCAAAACCTTGTAAAGAGAATAATCTGAATTTCAGTGTTACTACATTACACTATCCAAATGTCCACCTTCAACTCAAAAATCAAACATGAAAAAAGAAAAGATAGTCCCTTCAAAGGAAGAAAATAAAATTACAGAAATAATCTTTAAGAAAGCCCAGACAATGAATTTATTGGACAAAAATTTTAAAACAATATCTTAAGTCCTCAAAGAAATAAAGGAACACATGGACAAAGTAGTAAATGAAATCAAGAAAATGATGTATAGACAAAATGAGAAATCAGTTAAGAGAAGGAAATTATTTTAAAAATTAAATAGATATTATGAAGTGGAAACAGTAAAATAACTAGATAAAATATTGCTATAGAGGTTTGTCTTAGGGTGTTATAATGATTAGGTTTTTTGTTATTCTAACATGGTACCTTAAGAAGATATGGGGGGTCCAGCCTATCAATCAGTTTGGAGTCTGGTGACATCCCTTAGAGGTGATATAAGAAGACACTATGGAGGGCTGGCCGCCCCTTTTTTCTCTTCCCTTCTTTCTTAGACTGGTGCGCTGCCTGATCCAGCTGCTTTCCATTGCCACACGGCATCACTTGTTGTCCACCTCTCATCGCCATGCTGCACTGCCTGTCAGTTGCCTCACATAGCCACACTACACTGCTTGAACCAGCTACATTGCAGCATCACCCTATGCCTCTCAATGGCTGCTTCACTTTGCCACACCATGAGGTTCTACTGTGACTTGTTTCACCACACCATGCTACTGTCCTCTGCTATGCTTCATCACCCTTTGTCCTGCTACTTCCTGCTTCTTTGGTCCCTGGACTTAGTAGCCATATAAGTTGGAAAGACTTTTAGCACATTAACTGACCCACAAAAATGAATCAGACTGAGCTCTCTCCAACAGCTGAGGGGGGTGCTTTCAAGTTATAATTGCTTTTCATAATATAAACTTTTTCACTTAAATATATGCATAAGAGTCCTGGTGTTACTTCTCTAGAGGACCCAGTCTAGTATGTATGGGTTCTTTAGAGAACCAAAATCAGTAAAGCTTATATATGTATATATTAAGAAAGTGGCTCACACAATTGTAGAAGTCCATGTCCAGGTCAGATATCCATGTCCAAGCCTGTGGGTCGGAAGTTAGACTGGAATCTTCTCCTGGCTTGCATAGCTGTGGGGTCTATGAACCCAAGATCAACAGGAAGACAATAAGTGTGTGGTTGCAAAGGGTAATGAGTCCAGGGGCAGTAGGTCATATGGCAAGCCACCAATGACTCCCAGAATCAGCAGGCAATAGGGCAAGTCAGTGGCTAAAGTCCTAAGGTCTAGAGGCCAATGAAGCAAATTCAGGATCCAGACTAGCAAAAAGCAAGCAAAAAGCAAGAATAGTCTTCATCCCTGTGGAAACTTTCTTTCAACTGTTTGGATCATGGCTGTGATCTGAGTAAAGGTATTGCACCTCACTCTAATTTTCTTATAACTGGTTTGGTACTCATAACAGATTCCATTATGGAGATGATTACATTGTTTTAGATAGTATCATGGGTGATGACTAGATCTTAGCTGCCAAACCAATGAAAATGCTGGCCCAGCAAAGTTGACATATAAGTCAAGTACTATGGGGTTCAACAGCAAATCTGATCTGCCAGAAGAAAGAATAAGTGACATTGAAGAAAGAACAATTGAAATGATCCAGTCTGTGGATAAGAATTTTTAAAATAATCAATAAAAGAATCTAAGGTACCTGTGAGACACAATCAAACATATATATATAATGGGTATCTTAAAGGAAGTAAGAGAAAAAATGGCAGAAAGAGTATTTGAAGAAACAATGGTCAAAACTTTCCCAAATTTAAGAAATAGCATAAATCTACACATTCAAGAGGCCCACTGAGCTAAAAGTAGGATTAATTCAAACAGATTCTCACTGAGACATATCATAGTTGTGATAAGGTTTTTTTATGCCAGCATGGCACCTATATGTATGGAGGTTAGCCTGTCAATCAGCCTGATGACCTCCCTTGCAGGTGTAACCAAAGTGCATAGCTCACTGAAGGCTGTCCTCTCTTTCTGGCTCGACTTTCCTGCTTGCTAACCTGGAGAACTCTTAGAGCCCAGTGATGTTTTCCACTTACTGTGGATCCACATGACTTTTCACCCACTGGCATTTGATATCTCTGTATTCTGCATCATTGCATGTGACTGTGTGAGTCTGAAGAGGGAGTTATGGGCTATTATCAGATTTATGGACTTGAGTTGTACTGGGCTAGAATCCTTTCTTGATATATATTTATTCTTGATATAAAACTTTGTATTAGGCTGAGTTGACTAGAGGAACTAATCTAGTGACACTCATATGTATAAATAAGAGCTTTATCTCAAGAAGTAATTATATATATCTCAAGAAGTAATTATGTATTTAGATAACATCCCAGCCCAGTCCAACTCAAGCCCATAATTCCAATACTAGTCCATAACTCCCTCTTCGGACTCACACAATGATGCAGAAAGCAGGAAGACCACAGGTTGGTGCAAAGTTGTGTGGATCCAAAGGTGGTGGCTCTGGCAGCTCTCTGAGGGACTCAACAGCAGGAAGGTGAAGGCAGAGAAGGAGAGGGAGGTTCCCAGGATCCTCCTTATGAGAAGGCCACACCCACAAGGAGTCACCATCAGGCTATGACTTGATTAACTGGCCAAACTCCACCCCTACACTTTTTGATGGCTCAGCAGGTCTTCTACCATTAGTGTTCAATTAGTCAAATCTGTTCTTGAGATGTTCTTAAAATTCAAGTGAAATGTACTCACTGTCCCATCTTTGCACTCATGGAGTTTTTTTGATTTTCTTCAGCTTCAACCTGAACTGACATAGGAGCAATTGGATGTCTGTTCCACAGCCAGCCCTTGGTTTGATTGTGCTTCCCCATGTCTTCCCACAGATGTAGTCAATTTTATTTCTGTTTATTTCATCTGAAGAAGTATATGTGTATAGTCAACGTTTGTGTTGTTGAAGAAAGGTATTTGCTATGAACAAGTCATTGGTCTTGAAAAATTCTATCATGTGATGTCCACCTTGATTTCTGTTACCAAGATAATATTTTCCAACTATTGCATTCCAATCGTTAATTATTATCAATGAATCTTGATTGCATTTTTATCAGTTTCTGATTTAAGCCATTGGTAGAATTCTTCAGTTTCTTGATCATTAGCTTTAGTAGTTTGTGCATAAATTTGAATATGTATTGATTGGATTTCATTAAATGTCAATATAATTTTATCACAGTCAGCATTATACTTTAAGATGGATCTGGAAACTTTAGTTTTGAAGATAAGTGCAATGTCATTCCTCTTGATTGTGCAATTCGTAGCATAGTTAACCATATGATTTTCTGATTCAAAGGGGCTCATACCAATTGATTTCAGCTCACTAATGGCTAGTATGTCATTTTATTTTATTGGGGGCTCTTACAGCTCTTATCACAATCCATACATATAGCCATTGTGTCAAGCACATCTGTGCATATATTGCCATCATCTTTTTCAAAATATTTTCTTTCTACTTGAGCCCCTAATATCAGCTCCTCATTTTTCCCCTCACTCCATCACCCTTACTTCCCCATGAACCCTTGGTAATTTATTTTTTAAAAATCATGTCATGCGTTCCATTTCATTTTTCACAAGTCCAATTTTCCTAGACTTATACTTTATGTCTTCTAAGCTCTGATTATTAGCAAATTTTTGCAGCTGTTTCTTCTCATTTTGAATCACGCTCCATCAGCAAATTAAGCTCCCAAGGGCTTTACTTCCACAAGCTTTCCTCGATCCACGCCATTATGGTTGACTCTCCTTTGAGAAGGCAGCTCTTTATTAGTCATATTTTGAGTAACTTCTGACCTGAAGGCTCATCTTCTGGCAATATCTCTGACAATGTTCTGCTTCTATTCATCAAACCTTCAGTATCTGACAATGTTTCAATGATATTCATAAAGTTTTCAGCAGGTAATTATTCTGAATTCGACAGCTTATTCCTTCTTTATATTTTGTTCTTAGTCTAGAAACTCCGTGTAAACGTATTCACTTTGAGTGACCCAGCCGTAAGTTGAAATACCAGTGACATAGCTTCCAGCATTACAGCAACAGGCAAGTCACCACAGTACAACAGACAGACAAGTGTTGACAATTTTTTTAAAGCATCAAAAGAAGATGGAAAGAATACAGTCATTGTACCATTAAGAACTAGTTGACATTCCACAATTTCAACAAGTAGCATATGAGCAAAAATTGATGGTACCGAAGGAAAAAGTCTAACCTACACTGAAGGCTTAGCCAAAGATAAAAACTCACTGCCACTGAGTCAATTCTGATTCATAGCAACCCTGTAGGACAGGGTAAAACTATCCCTGTGGATTTCCGAGACTAACTCTTCAGGGGAGTAGAAAACGTCATCTTTCTCTGGAGGAGCTGGCTGATGCTTTGACACTCACTGCTGACCTTACGGTTGACTTACCACACTAAATAACCATTATGCCACCATGAATCCTGTAGTCAAATATAAGGCTACAGGAATTGATGGACTAAAAATTAAAATATTTTCACAAGCTGATGAAACACTAGAAGTATTCCCTGGACTATGCCAGGAATTTTAGAAGACAGCTACTTGGCTAACTGACTAGAAAAGATCCATTATTTTTACCAATTCCAAAGAAAGATGACCAGCAGCATACTCAAATTACAAAACAATATCATTAATACCACTTGTAAATAAAATTTTTGCTGAATGCTATCCAACAATGGTTGCAGCAGTATTTTGACATGGAGTTGCCAGAGGTTCAAGCTGTATTCAGAAGAAGGCCTCCCATGGAAGGTTTTTAGAATGAAAAATACCTGAGTATGTTTATAGTCAGAGGAAGTAAATAAGAGATGGGGAATGTACACACATTTTTGAAACATATAATTAATAGAGCACAGTCTCTGGGAGAGCTTGAGGTTAAAACTGGAAGTAATAATATTGCCTTTCTCAGATATAGGATAGAAAGAAAAGAGACTAAGTGAGGAAGTAAGTTGACCCACCATCATGTTCGGCCTTCATTTGGGTAGGTGGGACAAGAGGGAAGTAAAAAGGAAATAAAGGAAAGAACCAGGAGGCAAAGGACACTTATAGAGGCCTAAATATAGGCATGCACATATGTAAATATATATAATCAGAGGTGAATAGAACTATATACTCAAATCTATATGTTAAGAATTAAGTTTGCAGATGGACATTGGGCCTTAACTCAAGTCCTCCCTTAACACAAGAAGACTTTGTTCTAACAATCTGGCATTCTGTGATGCTCACCTTCCTGGCCTGATTGCTGAAGACAAAATGGGTGCATAAACAAATGTGGTGAAGAAAGCTGATGGTGCCCGGCTATCAAAAGATATAGATAGCATCTGGGGTCTTACAGGCTTGAATATAAACAAGCGGCGATCTAGCTCAGAAGCAACAAAACCCACATGAAAGAAGCACCCCCTGTGTGATCATGAGGTGTTGATGGGATTAGGTATCAGGCATCTGAGACCCTGAATAAAACCATACCCAATGTGAATGAGAGGGATCATGGAGTGGAGACCCAATGCCCATCTGTAGACAATTGGACATCCCCTCACAGAGGGGTCACAGGGAAGAGTTGAGCTAGTCAGGGTGCAGTATAGAACCGATGAAACACACAACTTTACTCTAGTTCTTTGGTGCTTCCTTCCCACCCACCACCCTCCGCCTATCATGACCTCAATTCTACCTTACAAATTGGATTAGACCAGAGCATACACACCTACAGATAAGAGCC
>NW_022111315.1:2133320-2135273 GCF_000313985.2 Echinops telfairi | reverse complement strand
TAAAAGTATTTTATTTAAAAAAATGTAGGTTGAAGTGACTCAGGCTGGTAGATCAAATAAAAAGTAAAGTTGTGGTCATTTGCTAAAAGTAAGAGCGAAAAGGTGGATCAGGATCTTTAGGAAAGTGAATGTTTGGATTGATTAAGATGAAATTGTCAATGAAATTGTAGAGTAAACTAATGGAGCACTATTGTCAGATGAGACAGGGCTATCACATTATCTAGTCCAATTCTTCGTTATAGCCTAAAGAAGTACATCATAGCATGCAACTATTAAGAGCTAAACCTGGGATTTGAACACAGGCAAGAAAAAGAAAACACTTTTAATGCTCTTCTGCTCTGTCCCTAGGGAAAGAATTTCACTTGTCTAGACAGAGATAGATACACAGCAAGGCAAAACTGAGCTAAAGCCTTATTCCATCTGCTGGCACTAATCAAAACCTACATGTTGGCTGCCTTCTCAATGAGTCATCTTGGTGAGAATATTTGAAAGGTAAGCATAGGCTTTCAAAAAAGGATTGGTAGCCTTTTATCTTAATCATTTCAAAAACACTTCCCAAAAGAGCTTCTTTCTTTTTCTTCAGAATGAAATGGAGGCTAGCAAAAAATAGGAAAGTGAAATTAGTGATATGGTTTAAGAAATGGCAATCTATTAACAGCATGTAACACTATTCAATCATTAAAATATCTATGAAGACAACAGAAATTAAAATGTGTTTATAATATGACATGTAATATAAGAAATGTATAAGTTAAAATGGTATGTATACTGTTATTATAAATACTTAAAATAATTTCTCTCCATTTAAAGTAACATTCTGGAAAGGAAATCTTTTCATGTAATGGAATTATAGGTGTGATTTTAAAATGTTTGCTATTGCTGTTATGTAACAATAAAATAAGCATTAAATAACTAAAAAATAAATTATATTTTCTGGACAATTATTATTTCCACAACTGCTTAAAACAACTTTTAAACCTTGAAAACAACTTTTAGTATAGATAACGCCTCAACATAAAGAAAACAAGTATCCTCCCAACAAGATCAGTAGATAATATCATGATAAACACAAAAGATGTCAAGATTTCATTTTACTTGGATGCACAGTAAATGCTCATGGAAAAAGCAGTCAAGAAATCAAATGATGCATTGCTTTGGACAAATCTGCTGCAAAAGTCATTTTTAAAGTGTCAAAAATGAGATTAAACAAACTGTATGAATTATTGAATGGGATACTGATCTGCTCTGTAAATCTCCAAGCAATTCAAATTTTTTCTTTATAATTTCTTTTATCAGTTTAGATGTGCATGCTTTTATGGAAATTTGGAACGTACTCACCAGCACAAAGAATGAAAAAAAATGTAAAACATTGAAAGTATGTAAATCACCTATAATCTTGCCACTTAGTAATAATAGCTAGTACACGTGTGACTAGTTTTTAATGCAACTACTAAAAGACATGCATTTATAATATTTGTAATATTGCTTTCTACTTGAATTTCTTTTTTTGTAATTTTATTGTCATATACTTCACATATAATGTTTTAGTAATTCAATCTTATTAAGACTTGTGCTATCATCACCACAATCAATTTCAAAAAATTTTCTTGTACTCATTGCTAACTCCTCATTTTCCCACATCCTGCCTTGCCATGCCCCTAGGCAAGTATCAATCCAGTTACTGTCTCTAAAGATCCACCTATCCTGGATTTCACATTAAGTCATACAGAACACAAACCGGGAGCAAATCAAGCAAACAAACAAACAAAGCCAACATAACTAGATGAAACAGAAAAACCTCAATCAAAAAGATAGCATAAAATATTAAAAACAAACAACTTTAAAATGAGTCAAAAAGAAGAGCAAATAATAAGTTATTATGCTTCAACCCTACACCATCTGTCATAATTGACTTCACAATGCTCTCTGTCTGATAGCAAGGCTATTCACATC
>NW_022111315.1:2132034-2133154 GCF_000313985.2 Echinops telfairi | reverse complement strand
TTTGAAGACAAATCTTTAAGAACCCAGGTACTACTCCTTCTGATTGCCAGGCACCATGTAGTTTCTTCACTACACTTCGCTATAGTACCTATGTCTTCAGTGGGAAGCATGAGGGCAAGTATGGGGAGGGACAATGTCATAAGCACTAATTGCTCTTAGATTGGGGTTAGAATTAAATGTGAGCCCCAACCCCATTCAAACATCGATACTTTAATATGTGCCTCAGGTTCGCATTAGAGACATTATTGTAAATTTTTGTTACAGAACATCATTAGTCATCCCCTTAGACATAAAGTAATTCTATTAAGAGTGTCATTCATTTAGTATGGTATAAAATTGAAAACACTGTTCATTCAGAAAAGGAAATTATACAAGTATAGGTTAGCTTGCACAGATTAAATTCTTAAGTGACTGGACCATAGGCATTGGTGGTAGGGCAAAACTTTCAAAAATACTATCTCACAAAGGTAGATCCATGCCTCCCAGATTAATAGAGGTCATAAGAAAGCAAGGAGGGCATTAAATAGTAAATATATGGTAATCCAATGCCACCATTCATTGGGCACTCTCAAAGAAGCTTCCACCACCACTGAATCCATAAGACTTTCCACCCACTGGCCTGTGATCTTCCTGAATTTGGTGTCATCGCATGTATTTCATGTGTCTGAAGAGTAATTTATAGACTGATATCAGACATGTGGCCTAATATCAAACTTATGGACTTGATCTGCACTGGGCTGGGATGTTTTCTTAATGTACAATTGCTCTTTGATATAAAGTTCTCTCATACACATATGAGTGTCTCTGAATTTGTTTCTCTGGTCTACCCGGACTAACACAGCCAAGAAAGTAAAAATAATCATGTCTCATGTGAATGCACACCAAAGATTACCTCTGAAGAGGAGGACTTTAACAATCAAGTGGATAAAATGGGCACAAACTGTGGAGACTGGTTGTGTTAGTCTAGACTAGAGAAACAAATTCATAAACATGCATATGTGTATAAGAAAGAGGTTTATATACAAGAGCAATTGAACATGAGGAAAACATACCAGCCCAGTCCAGATCAAGTCCAAAAGTCCGATATTAGCTCATATGTCCAATATCAGTCTATAAAGTC
>NW_022111315.1:2128612-2130941 GCF_000313985.2 Echinops telfairi | reverse complement strand
GTGGCACCACTCACTATTACTCATAGTGATCCACTTGTAGAAATTTTGCTTCCTGTCCCAGCAACCCTATGTGGTAAAGGCCTATAGGTCCTATTCCCCAAAAAAGGAACTTCCCCACCTGGAAACACAGCGCTGATTCTACTGAACTGGCAGCTGATAATGCCCCTGGCCAGTATGGAATCCTCGTGCCTTTGGATCAACAGGTCAGGAAGGGTGTCACTGTACTGAGTTGTGTGATTGATGCTGATTACCAAGGAGAAATTGGACTGGTGCTACATAGTGGAGGTAAAGAAGAATATGTCTGGAATCCAGGAGATCCCGTCGGCCGTCTCTTAGTACTAGCATGCCCTGTGATTAAAGTAAATGGTAAACTTTAGAAACCCAATCCTGACAGAACCTCTAATGACGCAGACCCCTCAGGATTTAAGGTCTAGGTCACCCCATTAGACAAAGAACCACAGCCAGCTGAGGTGCTGGCCGAGGGCAAAGGTAATACAGAATGGGTAGTTTAAAAAGGTACTTCTACCTATCAGTTACAGCCATGTGATAATTTGCAAAAGAGAGGTTTGTGATTGTTAGTTTGTCTTCTTTATATGTGCTTGTTGAATATCTTTCCTTTGTTCATGTATGATGTACCAGATACAATTAGATTCAGTATGTTTTCATTTATATGTATGATAGATGTATGCTGTTAGGTGTAAGTGTGATTTCATTAATGTCTGGAAATTATATATGGTTAAAGAATTGTGTACAGGTGCCAAGTTGGCAAAGGCTGGACTGTGACAGGTAGGTTTATTGTGCCAACCTGGCCAATAGGAACATGTGGGATTCATCAGTTTGCAGCTTGGTTGGAGGGCAAAGAGATAAATGGTTCTCCACCTCAGCCTGTGAGGTACAGTACCTTTGGGCCCGGCCAATCCCTGGATTGTGTCACTAGATCTTGAGGCTACATTGAGACCTGCTTCTTCATGATGTTGGTGTGTACATTGCTTGAGCTTGAGGTTATTGGATTCCACCACTTTGCATTGCTTACTTCAATGCGGGCCTGCTTTGCTAAGCTCCTGAGCTACTGACTGTTGGTGACGCACCCTGCTGCCTGGTGCCTGTGGGAAGACTCTACTTTCCTTACCCCAGGAAGGAGTCTGCTGTCTGCTTCCTTGACCTTGGACCCGGCAGCCCATGTGAGTTGCAGGACTTCCAGTATATTAACTGTTCAACAGAAGTGAATTGACCTAACCCCCCTGTACTGCTGTATGGACTAATTAGCTGTTATATTCCTTCTCACTGTGTAAAACTATATATATATATATAAATTATGAGTGTCCTGGTTTCATTTCTCTAGAGAACCCTGCCTAACACATTGACTATACCAAGGCATTGGACTGTGTGGATCATAAAAAATAAACCTAAGGATAGTCTTGAGGTCTTGGAATTCCATAACACTTCATTGTGCTCATGTGGAGCCTGTACATGGAACAAGAGGCAGTTGTGAGAACATAACAATGGGCTATTACATGGTTTAAAATCAGGGATGGTGTGCATCCAGGTTGAATCCTGTCACCATACTTAACATGCATGCTGAGCAAAGCACCAGAAAAGCTGGATTAGATGTAGAAGATAGAACCAGAAATGAAAGAAGATTCATTAAGAGCCTTAGCTATCCAGATGACACAACCTTGTTTTCTGAAAGTAAGAGGGAATTGAAGCACTTTCTGATGAAGGTCAAGGATTGCAACCCTAAGTATGGATTACAACTCAGTATAAAGAAGACCAAAATCCTCACAAATGAACCAGCCTCATAATATATGAATAAAATGTTGAAGATGTCAACAATTTTGTATTGATTGATCCATAATCAATGTTCATGGAAGCAGCAGTCAAGAGATCAAGGAATAAATTGCATTTGGTAAATCTACTGCATATGACCTCTTTAGAGTGTTGAAAAGCAGAGAGGTCATTTTGAGGACGAAAGTGTGTCTGACCCAATCCATGGTATTTTCAATTGCCTATATGCATGTGAAACTTGGAAACTTACTAAGGAAGACCAAAGTATAATTGATGCATTTGCATTATGGTGTTGTGAAGAATATTGAAAGTATGGACTGCCAAAAGGACGAAGACACCTGTCTTGGAAGATGTAAGACCAGTGTATTAGTCTAGGTACTTTGGAGAAACAAATCCACAGCAACTCATACATGAGAGTTTTATGTAAACAAAACGTGCATCACGAAAATATCCCAACCCAATGCTGCCCAAGCCCACAAGTCCAACATTAACCCATTAACCCAACACCAGTCCACAAAGTCCTCCACCTCACAAAACAGAGGCA
>NW_022111315.1:2121848-2127553 GCF_000313985.2 Echinops telfairi | reverse complement strand
AATTTAGTGATATATATTACTAATTAGTAATATAGATATAATGTAAAGTGAAAAAAAAGGTTAGGGCAACATATGTACAAATATGTTTGATACAATTGATGTATGGATTGTTATAAGAGCAGTAAGAACCCCCAATAAAATGATTTATCTACAATTAAAAAGAGAAAGGCCATCGAGGAGATAGATCGGCACAGTGGCTGCAGCAGTGAGAATGATGCAGAAACAGGCAGTGTTTCATTCTGTTGTGCATAGCGTCCCTACGGGTGAGAACTTACTTGATTGCACCTACTAATAACAATAGGATTCTTGGTTGCTAGTTTTTTTATTTCAGAATTTTATATATTTCTTCTTGCCTACATAGCTTATGCTGGAAGTTCGAACTTGTCCTTTATTGGTTTTCCTTTGCATGTGATTGTTGTTGGTTGTTTTCTCTCTCTAGGTGCCCCTGGGATTTTCTCCTTTTCCTTGATATTGGAGAGAATGTTGTTATGTTTTTCCTTAGGATCTATCCTATTTGGGCTTCTCTGAGTATCTTGAACAGTAAATTTTTCCTCCTTTGTAATATTGGGGAAATTTTCTTCCATGATTTCTCTTACTATTTTCATCGTAGATTTTTTTTTGTTTCTTCTTGTTCTGTGATCCCAATGAGACAGGCTGTTTCTCTTGATAGTGTCATATATCATTCTCAGGCTTTCTTCTGATTCCTCTTTTTTGTATTTATTGTTTCTCTCAATGGATTTTGTCACTGTGATTGTATTTAAGCTCATTGAGCTGCTGGGTCATGTCTCTATCTAATAAAATGTGAGATATCTAATAGTATCTAGAAAACATAAATTGGTGAAATGGAGAAAAAATGCGAGAGAGATGGGTAACTGGGGAAATTGGGGGAAATAAGTGGGAAATATAATAAAAGTAATGATAGAACTAATAAGCAGCTATCTGAGTAGGTCAACAGGTTTTTAAAAATAGTGGGAAAATGTATTATAAGAGGAGTAATCCTTTTTTTTAAGTGTTAAAAACATCAAGATATCACTTTGAGTTCTAAAGTTCACCTAGTCTAGGGGAAAGCGGAGGATCTGAGAGCAAGACTTGTCTGCTCAGGAATTGGCCCTGCCATCGCTGCTGCTTACACCCATTTAACCATATCCAAGTTGTAGCCCAAGAAGGGAGTGAAGACTGAGAAGAACCGCATTATCCTGAAGATTGCCAGGCAGAATTTCTCTTTTGTCCAGTTCAAAATTTAGAGGCACATGCTGCTGAGCAAGCTGATGAAGGCCTACTGGGCTTGTCAGTGAGACAGATTAGATTCAGGTTTACTGAACAGCAAATTAACAAAATTTATACCCCAGCCCAACTAGAAGTGGAGTACGAAGACATGATCGATGTGTTTCTGTAGCAGATGGGCGGCATGTAGGTGGATAGAGGCCTTCAGGATGTGATGTCTAGGCACCGCCCTACACCTGCATCACTTGCATTTGCAATCCAGTAGTAAACATGTGAATAAGCCAACACAAAGAAATCTGCAGAAACTCAAGGATGGTCACCACACTACTTTGTCTCTCCCTGATGTACTCAGAAAGCAACTCAACACTACTTTTGCAGGAATTAATCTACAACTGAAAATGGCCCAATATAAATTGCTACCTTTGCTTAGCAAAGGTAACTTAAATTGAATTGTGAGGTTTTTGAGGTTTGTTTTTCTCATGTCCACTTCCTGTAACACTTTTGCTCCCAACGTGTGGCATACCCATCCATTTTCAGTCTGTGAGTAGAAAGGGATCTTGCATCAAGTGTTGTGATCTTCCTCCCCTTCTGTGGCATTCATTCATGTAGGTGGCTCGTGTGTTCATGTGCACTGCAGTAGGTGCTTCTCTTGGACACCAATATGGGGGCCTGGTTTGAAATGGTTGGAGTGAGATTTGAAAATAATTAACAATCTACAATCTAACAAGTGGCCACAATGGTTCGGGGAGTGGGGGTAGAGGATGGAGGGGGAAAAAGAGGAGCTGATCCAAAGGGTTCAATGGAAAGTAAATGTCTAGAAAAGAACAATGAAATACATGTATAAATATGTTGGATACAATTGATGTATGGTTTGTAACAAGAATTGTTTGTAAGCGCCCCCAATAAAATGGTATCTCTATTCCCATTCCTGTTCCTGGATTCCATGTATTGTGTTTTATCTCCTGCCTATACCTATGTACATGCTCTCGTCTATTCTAGATTGGGAGGTGACACTGAGGTCGTGATATCAGGGGCTGTGGAGGCCTCCAGGGAAAAGAGGTATATTGCGTGACCCATTAGTGCTCTACTGCACCCTGGTTGACTCAACCCCTCCCTGCAACCTCTTGTCCATAGATGGACTTTGAGGCTTTGCTACAACCCCCCTCCATTCTCCAATGCATTTTCGTTGTTTGTTTACTGTTTGTGAATCTTCTGATGCCCATTGCCCAGTCTTGATGACACCTCACGATCGCACTGACTGGTGTGCTTCTTCCATGTGGGCTTGTTGCTTCACTGTTGGATGGCCACTTGTTTAACTTTAAACCTTTAAGACCCCAGACACTATATCTTTTAATAGTCGGGCACCATCCTCTGTCTTCACCACATCTGCTTATGCACACATTTTGTCTACAGCGATTGGGGTGGGGGGGCGGGAATGGTGAGCTTCACAGAATGTCAACTTGTTAGAACAAAGTGTTCTTGTATTGAGGGAAGGTATGAACCGAGGCCCAAGGCCTGGCTGCAGCTTCAGTGTATTGCCTTATAAATATATGTACATAGGCCAATACCACTATTGTTACAGAATAATGTATCTGCATAAGTGCACACCTCTGTTACTCTCCCTATCTATGCCTTTGCTTCCTAGAGCTTGTTTCTGTTTCCTTTTGCCTCTTCTTGCCCCACAATCACTTTCCCTGTTCTTCCACCTCTTGGTGCTTCCTCTCCACTAGGTTGGTTTTGCTCTAATACTCACAGGATCTCCAACTTATCCTAGATGCTAGTTTCCGCTTCCCGAGTTGTTTCCCTGTCCATGATGCTGTCCACTCACCTCCAGTCTCCCCAGCTCCTTCTTCCCCCTCTACCTTCTGGGGCTATTGGCCCCATTGCCTTCTCCCTGGGTTTCCCTACCATGGTCCAACCCATATAATTAGGCAAACCATCCATGCCCTAGTCCAAACAATAAGAAAATATACGGTTGAAGAAAGAAAAGGACAGAGAAAAGGATGAGAGAAAAGAAAAAAAAAACCCTACATAGGTCCAGGTCTTTTGCCGGTCTCCATCAGACCCTCCCCCCTGGTCCTAAGGGAGATCTGGGGGCTGCCCCCCTGCCCAAAGTCCATTCTTGGGGCTCCTCAGGGGCTCTGTAGTTCAGCTTTACTCCAATTGCTGATCTGTTATGCTCCATTCCCACACTGTCTCCCCACCATGTGATCCCATTATTGTCCTCTGTCTCCATATGCTCCAGATAGGGGGCAACATGTCTTGAGCGGTTGATAGTCCCACAGTCCTCTCTGTGCCCCAGCAGCTCCATGCAGGCACCTCATCCTCTGGGCTTGGTGTGCCCATATGGAGTCTAGGCCCACTGCCCCTTTCTCTTTGTCCTTCTTGGTTTGCTTATGTCTGGGTATGGTAGGTCAGTTCCTTTCCCCCACCAGAAGGACTAGTGTCATTCTCTAAGGCACACACTTCTAGGGCGGGGCTCAAGCTGGTTCTGTATGGGGCCGGCCCTGTACTCTAGTCTTTTCATGGATTCCTCAAAGGGAAGATCTTAGGATGCTGCTTAAAAAGCAAACAAGCAAAACCATGAGGGTCTCCCCTAGTGTGTCCCCTAGGGCACTGTGACCTAGGTTTCCCACCATGGCTGCTCAGTGCCTGCTAATCAATACAGTGTTGAACAACTGAAAAACTCATTTGACTTCTCTTTTATTCACTTAGGAGAAAATAATAACTACAATTCACTTTTGGTAACAGTTTTGTGGTATCAGTTCTTCTGGTGTCATTTCTGATGATTAATCATGTTCTCTATATGAAAAGGTAAGATTAAGGATTGCTGAATTTGCAGTTATGTTGTATTTAAGAGCTGCTTCAGACTACAGTGACAAATGAAACCCAAGGAAAGATGACTTCATGTTATTATCACAAATTTTTTTCATACTGCGTTCCAAATATATATTGAATTGATATGCATTTCTATGGTTATTTCAGTTCTGTGAACTATTTGGGAATCGACACAAATTACCAAGTCTCACCTATTATCTTTCAGTAAGGGTTCATTGCTGCTGGACGGCCCTTCTCTGCTTTTTGTAGTCACCTGATGATGTAAAATCTCGCTGAAAAGTATTCTTATTTCCTTTTTAATTTGCTATGTGAAGTGTTTGTTGGGCCTGTTGTGTTTTTTCACCAATTTATATTATCCTTTACTACTGTAAACAGTAAATATAGTTTAGAAAATAAAAATAAAGTATACCTGGCCTAAGCCATGGTATTTTCAATCACTTCATATGCATTTCAAAGCTGGACAATGAATAAGGAAAATCAAGGAAGTGTTCACACATTTGAATTATGGTATTGGTGAAGAATATTGGATATACCATTGGCTTCCAGATGAAAAATGAAATCTATCTTGGAAGAAGTAGACAGAATGCTCCTTGGAAGTGAGGAAAGTGAGACTTCATCTCACATATGTTAGACATCTTATCAGGGAGGACAAATTATTGGAGAAAAACATCATGCTTGGCCAGCAAAAGAGGAAGATCCCCCATAAAATGGATGGAAAAAGTAGCTATAACAATGGCAATGACACAATAGTTACAATAGTAGGAAGGATTATGATGATTGTGCAAACCCAAGAGCATTTTATTCTGTTGTACATAATAGTACTATGAGATGGAACATGGTATCTAACAACAACAACTTAAATGGATGCATAGACGTATCCTAGGCCATTAGAATATTCAGCTTCAGCTCAATAAGTAGAGGTCTCATAAATAATATAGTAGGGAACTTAAAAAATTCCATGAATTTATAAAGCCCCCTCATATCTTATGTTGTCACAGATACATTTTCTTGGACACCTCCTTTAGCAACACCCTATTTTCCTTATTTTTCTTCTCTAGGGTTAGAAATAGGTGCAGTAGTTGGTAAATCTGAGAGGGCAGTCCAAGGAGAAAAGAGATTCTAATATTAGCTCTGAGTGTCACTGTGAAATAGTCCTGCTGACATACAGTGCTATATGGTGGGCTGTTAATTGAAAAGTCAGCAGTTAGAACCTACCAGCTGCTTCTAAAGATAAGACTTCTGTTTCTGTAAAGATTTTCAGCCTCAGAAAACCATAGGAGAAGTTCTACTCTGTCTTACAGGATTCTTATGAGTTGAAATCAATTGATGGAAGTGAGTTTGGTTATTTAGAATTCAAGTTTTCTATGAGACAGAATCAACTCATTGGAAGTGAACCAAGTTGTGATATTCAGCCAGAATTTTTTTCATTAATTTATTTGCTTTGAAATTTACTTTAACTTCTTTTAGCAACTGTACTACATGAAAGAAGAGAAAAAAGAAACCATATTCATCTATAATCTACTAAATATCTTTTGGTAGCCGGGCACCATCAGCTTTCTTCACTGCCTTTGCTGAGGTTCACATTTTTCTTCAGCAATCATGTCAGGAAGGTGTGCATCCTGGAATGCCAATTTAATAGAACA
>NW_022111315.1:2118938-2120447 GCF_000313985.2 Echinops telfairi | reverse complement strand
GTTCATGAGGGAGGGGGGAAATGAGCAACTGATATTAGGGGCTAGAGTGGGAGGCAAATGTTTAGAGAATGATGAGGGCAACAAATGTGCATATGTGCTTGATATAATGGATGTATGTATGGATTGTGATGAGAATTGTACAAGGCCCCAATAAAACAATTTTTAAAAAATGAAAAAGAAAACGATGATGGCAACATATGTACAAACGTACTTGATACAATGGACTTATGTGTGGATTGTGATAAGAGCTGTAAGAGTCTCCAATGAAATGTTAAAAAAAATTACAGCCAAGAAAAAAAACGAGGTTCAAGCGGAACTGCTTTATCAAAAATTCACTGTGACCTGAGAGAACTTTCCCAGGCAATGTTAATGGGTGCACTAACTCAGAGCGAGGTGCTATGAAAGCTCTGCCCAACAGAGCTTATTTCTGTTTTGTTTTGGGGGGTGATGGTACTCCCTCCTACATTACTTATTGCTTTTGTTTGGGGCACGTGACCTTCTATAGCTGTTCTAGACTTACTGGGTCAGGGAGCAGTTCTTCCTTTACCCCACTCACATAAAACAATAAATGATTTGGGTTTCACAGAGAGAAAAAAATCTACTAAATACAGTTAATTTATATACTTTTCTTGTAATTTTCAATTGGAGATACATTTTTATGTAGTTAAAATGAAAATGTATGTAATTGTGTGTTCTATTTTTGTTTCTTTACGTTATTGCGGTTGTGCTTTTCTGTTTCCAGCAGTCCTCATAATAATTATTATTTTTATCTACATAATGTTCCATTTAGCATAGGTGTCATAATTAGCTTAAATATTCCTTCTTGAGTGTTTGATTATTAACTGTTTCTGAGATTACATGTAATGAAATTATAATATGCATTTGCACATATAATATTTCCTTCTTTTGAATGATTTCCTTATGGTAAATTTTCAGGAATGGAATTACTACATGAAAAGGTGTGAAGATATTTTATAGCTTATGATATATATTGCCAATTACTCTGAAATGTAATTACCCTAATTGATTCTAGTGCTGAGAAGAGCCAATGTTGTATTTAATCATTTTTGCTACTTTATTAAATATAATTTCTTTTCATTGTTCTTTAGTTCAATAATAACCTCTAAGAACCAAAAGGAATCTTATATTTAGGACTAGAATTGATTACTCCTGATTTCTAATCCAGTGCTTTCAAAAAGAAATTATCTTACTCACTGTTTTATTATGAATGAATTGTCTATTTTGTGCCTTTCCCAGCTGCCTACTTGTATAAGTTGTTGTATAGGTTGCAGTGGAGCTCAAGGGAGGGGAAAATGGATGAGTACAAAAAGTCCCAAAGGATTCAGGTTATCCTTGGAATACACGGACACTACAAAAATCTGCCAGGATACTAGACTAGTCAAGATAAGATTGAGGAAAAAAAGGAAACTGATGAAAACTGCAGAAAGATGGAGAAAATAGTCAGTGAAAAAACTTTAACCTCAACCTGCTTTTGGTTTCTGCACTTGT
>NW_022111315.1:2106681-2117011 GCF_000313985.2 Echinops telfairi | reverse complement strand
GGGGCCATCGGTCCCTTTATTTTCTTCTGTACATTGCTGAAGCTAAGGGTCAAATTACATTATGAGTAGTTTTCCACTTCCCTGACTAGAACTACAAGGTGTATGGGACCCCTTGTCATTAGGTGCCATCATGTTGATTCTGACTCAGTAACCCTACATAACAGTGAAGATCTGCCACATAGGGTTTTCTAGGCTATAATCTTTATTGCAACAGATTTTCAGATCTTTGTCCCAAGGATTCAGTGGGTGGGATGGGACTGCCAACTGTTCAGTTGGTAGCTGAGGACTTAACTGTTGTACCACCAGAAGTCTACTAGAACTTAAAGTAGTCTGGTTGCAACAGTTCTTTTAGTATCAAGGAAAACTCTGAAAGATGGTGAATGGGCAAAAAAAAGAAATTGTTGGTGTATTGGTTCCTATCTTATCTGGGTTATCAGTGCTCTCATTGGCTTTGAACTATTTTACACCTACATAAGTTGTAAAAATTGATGTTTTATAATAATGCAGAAGACTTTTATCCATAGAAGTTCAAACAATTTTTTCTAGTGCAATGTAATCAAATACTTCCTGGTGGACAGTGAGAGTTTTGCATCTATTTGAAAATTATTTTCAGCACTCAAAATTGCCTGTAAAAAAATTAGCTCTGTGAATTCTCCTTTGAACTGTCTGTAACATCTTCCTATTCCACTCATTAATTAAGTTAGATAAAACCTTTGACATGTTCTGTTTTTTATTTATATGAGTCATGATTTTACTTTAACATATAATTATTTAATACTAGCTTGTCTTTCTGTAGTGATTTTTAGGTGCCAATGGGTTTCTCCATTTGACTTTTCTGAACCATACGTTTTGAATTTGTTCTCTGTGATATTTTAACTGAAATATTGTTTGTATGCTTGCTTGTTTAATAGTTTGAGGGAGAATTAAAAATGCTAAGTATATTATTGATAATTTCAAGCCAGCTCTTCCCAGAATTCTGTTCTCTGATCATCCCAAAAGACATATTTTTCTTTAAAAATTTTTTATTGGCACTTAATCCATATATCATACAATTCAATAGTTCAATCATATCAAGAAGAACTGTACACTGATTATGACACTCAATATTAGAACATTTTCTTCTTTTGTATTCATTGTTATTAGTTCCCCATTTCCCCTAATCTTCTCCACCATAACCCCAATGAATCATTAATCTAGTTACTGTCTCTGTAGATTTACTTATCCTGGATTTCATATACTAACACAAAACAAAAAAAACTAACATTCTCAAAATAACAGAGAAAAACCCCAATTGAAAAGAAAGTAGAAAATATTAAAAACTCGAACAACTTTGAAGTGAGTCAAAATGGAGTTCAAATGATAAGGTTAAATTTTAACCTAACTAAATCTGCCATAATCCACTTTCCAAAGCATGTCTATGGTCAGAGAGAATTCACCAGTGGCTTAATCCATGGGCATCTCTTTTTCACTTAAATTTTTTTTAAAGCAAAAATGGAAACAACCTTTAAATGGGTCTAAAGGGAGACCAAATAAGATATTACCTTTTAACTTAACTATATCTACCATAATCATCTTTACAATGTTCTCTGTCTGTCAACAATGCTATTCACATCCCTAAACTATGGTCAGAGGGGATTCACCAGAGACTTAATCTGTGTAAAGACCCTGAAAATGGATTTGGGCTTCCATTTTCATTAGTAGTCTTCTGTAAACCATGTGTTCGCAGTGATTCTACCACCACCAATGAAAATTATTAGAAGTTTTGCCTTGTCACCAGTCCCCATTGTTTTTGTAAATAGTGTCCAATCACTTAAGAATTTATTCTGTACAAATCAATAATGCATGCATTGTGGTTCATAGCCAGCCTATACCTGTGCAATTCCCTTTTCTCTATTTTGTTTTAAATTCTATACCAGTGGCTAAATTAATGGCACTATCAATAGAATTACCTTATGCCCAGGGAGATGACTGATAAATGTTCTCTAACATAAAATGATAATGATGGCTCTAAAGTAAATCAAAGACATATATAAACCATAGATATATTAATGGATTTGGGACTTGTATTTAATTCTAGCCCCAATCTAAGAACAAATAGTTCTTATGACAAAGCCCTGCTTAATGCCCTCCTGAAGAGATCACTGATGATATGGGTGCTTTAGCAAAGCGTAGCAAAGAATCTAGATGGTGTCCAACTAGTAGAAAGAATGACATCTGGGGTCTTAAAGTCTTGTCTTAAAACAATCAGCCATCTAAGTGAGGCATCACCTAGGCCCACATGGAAGAAGCACACCAGTCTGTATGCTCCAAGGATTGTATAATACAAATCAAAATGAAGGTGTGATAAGTTAATTGTGCCAACTATGCCAATAGGAATATGTGGGCAGAGTTTAATCAGGTAGATTAAATTAGAACAATGTATGTAACTTGCCTATCATAGTACTGGGTATATAGTAAGTATTCAATACAAGACAGTCATCACCTTAAAACCATATATATATGTGTACACATATACATATATATAATATTTTGCATTTTACATTTTACAAGGAGTAATCTCATAGTTTTTCCTGTTTCTCTTAATTCTCTCTCTTTGATTTGAAGATTGGGCAAGTTATAACTTTAAAGCAGCGGTTCTCAACCTGTGGGTTGTGACCTCTTTGGGGGTCAAACGATCTTTTCACAGGGGTTTCCAATTCATAACAGTAGCAGCGAAAATAACTTTATGGTTGGGGGGTCACCACAACATGAGGAACTATATGAAAGGGTCGTGGTATTAGGAAGGTTGAGAGCCACTGCTCTAGAGTCTTTCAAGTTCTATCAATGGTTACTTATTAATGAGCCAGGATTGGAACCCAGTAGTGACTGATTCCCTCTCCAGGGCTCAGATCCTTAGGATCTCTTTCCTAGCAGATGACCCTGAAAGGCATGTAATGAGGAGAGCCAATAATCTCTTTGGTCAGGCCAACTTAGGTAAAACTTAATGTCATGGATAAGCATCACCATTTTAGTAAGAAAAAGAACCCTAAGCTAAATTATCAGTAGCTTGACTGTGTGTTGTTGAATTAATCATTCTACTTCTCTAGGCTTCATTTTCTTCCTGTGCTAAATGAGGGCAAGTAACCACTCTACCCAGTATACACAGTTGTTTAGAGGATGTGAGAACATGTGATGACACTGCCAAGGATTCTCTTAAAGTCGTATTCTGACAAAACTGAATCCACAATCTCCCTGTGGTCCTCATATGACATATAACAATGTCTTTGTAGAATATGCCATCTGTGTTTTCAGGTTACATGGTGGTCCAAACAGTAGGGCAGTTGCATACATTGCCTGCAACAATGTTTTCTTGTTTTGAATGAAAGATTCATCAAATGAAATAAGAGTCATGCTACCGTATATGCACAGCCACTCATGAGTAGCCAAAGACTTTATTTAAATAATGACTGTCTTTGGTAGCTAGGTTCTCTATAGAAACAAAACCAGTGACACTTACATATATAAATTTCTTTCTTTCTCTCTCTCTATATATGCGTGTATATTATATTAATTTATATCAAGAAAGTGACTCACACAGTTTTAGAAGTGGCTAAGTCTAATCCAGTTCAAGTCCCTGGGTTAAATATTAAGCTAGAGGCTTTTCCTAATTTACATAGGTGCAGGAACTGATGAACCAGGAAGCAGGAAGACCACAGCTGGTGCATACAGAGGCAGATGAATCCATGGTCAGTAAGGTCAGAAAGCATACTATGATGTCTCCCAGGGTCAGCAGGCAATATGGTGGACCACTAGCTCAAGTCTAACAAACTGTTGATTGGTGAGCTATGTGCAGGATTCAAACCAGTAAGAAGCAAAGAAGCTCATCCTAGCACCCACCTATATAGGAGTAGACCACACCCCTGAGGAGAGTTCCTTTAATTGTACTCTACCTGAATATTCCAAAAATTGCTTGTACTCACATCATATAGTTGATTACATTATGTTACCACAGATAATGAAAGAAGCCTCAACTGCCAAAATACTGAGAATCCTAGCCCAACCAAGTTGAAACAAAACCTAAGTATCACATGAATGTTGAGCTATTTTGCTCCCTAACAGAAAAATTAAAACAAAACAGAACATTGCTTCATGGATTTCTGCAAATATTTCAATGTGCGCCATGTCTTTATTCATATCCTCCAGCAAGTAATAAGTCAGCATGTGTTTTAAATACTCCTGGCAGTTTTGTTTATATAATTGTGCTTAGTATTTCATTTTACTTTTCTTTCCACCTAGAACAGTTTTCTTCATCTCTTCAAATGGAAGCAGTTTCTGTCTTCAAAGCTCTGCTTAAAATCATCTCTGTAGTCTTCAATTCATTAACAAAGATTTGGCAATTGCCTGCTTGAAGTAGGCCCTCCTGGAGTTAATACAAGACCTGGCTTCTAAGGAGCATTAGCTATAATCTTGAGAAATGTAACCCCCACAATGATTGGGAGGGAAAGACTAGCAACTCTGAGAGGCATATACTGAATTTTAGTTGTGTTGTATGGGCAATGAGTATCACGGTGGAGAATGCTGTGCACAGGCAAGGTCAGAATGGGGCAAATGGGCTGGCTCTTGAGGAATGTGGTGATTTTAGATATGCAAATGGAATGGGAAAGGATATTGAAAAGAAGAGTGAGAGTAAGGTCAGAAAAGGCAAAGAGATTAAGGTCAGTAAAGGCAAAGAGGTAGGGACGTGGATGTTTTCCTGGACCATGAGAGTTGAAGTTATACAAAGGTTAGGTGGTTTCAGATCACATTGTAGGGGCTTGGATGTTATGCTAAGGAGTTAGGCTAGCTGTCTGTAATAAATGGCGGGTATCAATGATTGCTATATAGGAGGATAAGAAGCCTTGGCAGTGTCATGGGTTATGCATTGGGCTAATCACAAGGTCATCAGTTTAAACCCATCATCAACTCTATAGGAGAAAAATTAGGTTATCTCTTCCTGTAAATATTTACAACCTCTCATGCCAAAAGGAACAGACTTTGGAGATTGACAAGGGGGTCAGATAGGGAGGGAATAGGAAGCAAAAGGCTGGATAGTGATGAATATTAAATTCAGTGAAGTGGGATATAATAATCTACAAGTGGAAGAAGAAAAATCAAGAAACAAGGGAAGGGTAAACTATTACGGGTTTGAATATTCATTTAAACTCTTGAGTACAAATGATATAAAATATAAACAACAAAATTTATAATAAAAATTGGTTAAAAAAATTTTTTTACAGCCTTGGGAACCCAAGTTAGCAGTTCTACTCCCTCCTACAATTTTCTAAGAATCAGAATTGACTCAAGGGCAGTTGGGATATAGGAGGATGACCTGATGGGACTCAGCCTTTAAGTACATTTACTTAATCATACTATGTACAATGACCTTGAAAATAGAGCATAGGATGGTGGTGACAGAAGCCAGGTGAGAGGAAGAATACATTTTGTCTTCTACTCTTCCAGGTATCTCACAATGTGTCTAGAACTATGAATCTGAGATTCAGGGGGTTTTCTATCTATTTGCAAGTAGCAGGGAAGTAAAGTTGATAACAGAGCACATAATTATTGAACCAGTCAAACCTTCATTGAAATTCAAACTGAGCCATATTCAGGATCCAGACCAGTAAGAAGCAAAGAGGCTCTTCATAGCATCCACCTATTTAAGAGTAGGGCACACCCTTTAGTTGCTATATAAATTTGGGCCAATCAGGTAACCTCTATGAACCTCAGTATCCTCATCAGCAAAATGTGGTTAATCTCTCACACTGAAGTTAATAAGAAAGACTATAAATGTTCAACAAATACTCCTTTCCTTCTTCCCTCCTTCCCTCCATCTTCTAGTTAGCTGGGACCCTGACTATTTCTTTCTCTGGGGGAATTGCCTGTATGTAAAACCAGAAGGCTTTCATTTCCTGCTTTACTAAAAAGGAAAGGAAGTCCTTGTTTAACCAGGAATACATCTGACCAGTTCTCTTTATTCTTCTACCAGGAGAGGAATTCATTCATTCTGTCAATGGTCATTCAATGAGAGCCGATTATGGTCCAAAAGTCCCTATATGATGCAAATGGTTAATGTACTCAGATATTAACTGCGAGGTTGGTGTTTTGAGTCTATCAAAAGGCATTTTTTTATCATACAAAGGGAATAGACTTTGGAGAATGGGGGTTGCAGATATAAAACAATCGAATACATTGATATGTGTTAACTTCATTCAAGTGGAAGATAATAATCTACAGGAGGGAGAAGAGAAATCAAGGATCAGAGGAAGCTGGATTATATGAAGAACAATGCAGAGTCCAGAATGGGGAAAGCCTATTAACAACCTGCTATACACTGATGACACAAACTTGCTTGCTGATACTGAGGAGGACTTGAAGCATTTGCTAATGAAGGTCAAGGACTGAAGCATTCTATATAGATTACAGTTAAATGTAAAGAAAACCTAGACGCTCACAACACGACTAGTAAGCATGGTAAATAGAGAAAACATTGACATTGTCAAGGATTTTGTCTTATTTGTATCCACATTCAATGCTCATAGAAGCAGCATTTACAAGATAAAATGATGCATTCATTGTCTTGGATAAATCTTCTGCATTTTAAAGTATTGAAAAGCACAAAGGACTGATAGGAAGAAAGATGGTGACTGAGTAACACATACCAGAGGGACTCTGCAGAAATCAGCCCAGGAGAGTTACTAAGAGGGAAATTCAACACTGCTGGAGGATCATCATAAAGAAAAGTAGGCACAGATACACAGGGTTTTGAGGGGATGGGGGCTTTTAGCTTACCACAGTGGGGGCCAGCTAGGGTTTGACCTTAACCCTGCCACTGTCTCAGCTGGAGCCAGGACCATTTGGAGCCAGCGAAGAGGCTTAATCTCAACACAGCCACAGTTTGCCACCGCCTCGGGGCAGGGATTAAACTCTTACAGCCCCACGGGCAGGGATTGGGGCTCAGCTATACTGTTATTTTTGTTTCCCTCTCCTCTCTTTATCCCCCCCACAGTCTCAGCTGGCTTAGTTTTTTTCCTCTTTGTCTATTCCTTGTTCTCTCACACACCACTGATGACCTCCAGACCGCTCCCCTTAGCCTAGGGCATTTACACCTGCCCACTACCCAGTTAGGTGAGCTCCACCCTGTATAGCATAGACCAAGGATGGGGAAAGCCTGCCCGACCTCCACCAGGGGATACTCTGCCCAACTTATTACCAGGGAATTCCTGCCTGTGTGGCTGGGGAAGCTCCTATTTTTCCTCTGATGTTCCACGTGACTGAGGGAACTTCTTCCCACCTACCTTAGTGCCTCACACAGCTTAAGGTAGCTCGGCCAACACTCAGCAAAGTTCCAAGCTGCTGCAGAAACCTCTTCCCAGCCTCTGCAGTGATCTACCTGGCCAAGGCAATTCCGCCCACAATTTTCGGTGTTCTACACCAAAGCAGGCAACACATCATCCTTCTTGGGCACTCCCCTTGAGAGTGAAGCCACAGGAGGATAAAAATTGGTAGGCAAATTACATATTGAAATTAGCTGTAGGCAGTTCAAAGAAGAATTTTTACGAGTCTCCCTGAGAAAGCCAGTGTTCTTCGACTCCCTGGAAAATGGCACCTTGCTCCTCTAAAACAATGCAATGCAAAAAACAATCAGCCCCAATGACCTCAATGAGAAAACAGAAGAAACAAAAGGCAATGGCAGAAGATGTCCTGAACACAATGACATGCATAGAAGAAGCAAACATTGATCTGCCACAGAGATAAATTTTCAGAATGCTGCTTGGAGTCATACAGGATATGAAGGAAACAATACAGAAAAAGGATGAAATGATAGAGGAGATAAAGTCCATACACCAGAGGGAAATACAAGAGCTTAGGGAGGAGATAACAAAAACCAGTAGCAGACTCACGGACCTCGAGAATTGACTGGAGGAAACAGAGAACCTCACCAGTGACTTGGAGGACAGCCAAGCAGAATTTAACAAACGTGAACAAAAATCTAATGAGATAACCAGAGAAGCTGAAGAAAACCTAAGAGCTATGTCTGATGCTATGAAGAGGCACAACATCTGACTAATTGGATTAGAGGAGGAAGACACAACAAAGAAGTCATCTGCAACAATTGTGAGATAATTCTTGGAGGAAAACTTCCCCAGCTCAATGAATGAAAACCAGGCAACCATTCAGGAGGCTGAAAGAACACCAGCTAGACTGAATCACAAGAAGAAGTCACCAAGGCACATAATAGTTAAACTATCCAACTTTGAGGCAAAGGAAAAAATCAGGAGATCAGCTAGGGAAAAACAAGCAATCACATATAAAGTTTCCCAAATAGAAATGTGCTCAGACCTATCAGCAGAAACAATAAAAAAGAGGAGAGAGTGGAATAACATATTTCAAAAATTGAAGGAAAACAACGCAAACCCAAGAATTCCCTACCCAGCCAAATTATTGATCAAGATATATGGAGAAATAAGAGTCTTCCCAGACAAGGAAAAACTCAAAGAATACGTTAGAAGAAACCAAGCCCTACAAGAGATCCTGGCCAACCCAGTATGGGCAGAACAACAACATTCACCAAGCATAAATAAGAGACCGCCATATAGAACTCTTCAAGATGAAGGACACAATGGAAGGGCTTGATTTACCTGACTCTAGCACATATTATACAGCCACAGTTGTCAAAACTGCATGGTATTCATACAATGACAGATGCTCAGATCAATGGAAAAGAACTGAAAACCCAGAACTAAAATCATCAGCATAGAGATGACTGATCTTTGATAAGGGCTCAAAAAATATCCAATGGGAAGCAGATGCCCTCTTTAACAATTGGTGCTGGAAAAAGTGGTTATCTACCTTCAGAAAAAGGAAGCAAGATCCTTATCTCACTCCATGCACAAGAATAAATGCAAGGTGGATCATAGATCTTGAAGTAAAACCCCAAACTATTAGGGTCATTAAAGAGGGATTTGGGACTAACTTAAGAAGTTTGTTACAGGGAATACATAGGCTTTCAGAAACAGGGAAGGACACAAACAGAGGAGGCACATATTGACAGATGGAATATACTGAAGACAAAACACCTGTGTACATCGAAGGAATTCACCAAGAGAGTAATAAGAGAGTCCAAGGATTGGGAAAACATCTTTATCAATGACACATGAGACAAAGGCCTTATTACTAAAATCTACAATATTCTTCTAGCTTCCAAAAAGAAAAGAAAAAACGAATTGCCTACTGAGGAGGTGGGCAAAGGACCTGAACAGAAGTTTCACAGGGGCAGAAATCCAAATTGCCAATAAACATATGAGAAAATGTTTCCGATCTTTAGCCATAAGAGAAAAGTAAATTAAAACAACAATGAGGTACCACCTAACACATTCAAAGATAGCCCAATTCAAAAAATCAGAAAGCAACAAGTATTGTAGGGGCTGTGGTGAGACAGGAACTCTCATACACTGTTGGTAGACCTGTAGGTATGTAGAATCTCTATAGAAATCGATCTGGAGATATCTAAAACAGATGGAAATGGAGTTAACATACGACCCAGCAATCCCTCTACTGGGCACATACCCAGAAGAGGCAAGAAACAAACCATGGCCAGACATCTGTGGTCCAATGTTCATTGCTTCACAGTTCACAATTGCAAGAGTTGATAACAACCTAAATTTCCATCAACTGACGAGTGGATTAAAAAACTGTGGTACATACATACAATGGAGTACTACACATTGCTAAAAAGCAGTGATGAACGTATGAAGCACATTGCCGCATGGGAAGAATTGGAGGAAATCATGCTAAGTGAAGTAAGCCAAGCACAAAAGGATAAGTAAAAAAAATGCAAAAGGGGCATAGGAAAAAAGCTACTGTATACAAACATTTCAGGGGTGAGGACCAGGTAGTATGGCAGGGGCCAGGCCAAATCCAGGTATACATATAGTAGCCAACTAAAAAGGAGGGGGTGGAAAGGGAAAAAAAAGAAAAGAAAAGTAATGGATAGCGGGGGCACAGAGCACTAACCCACCAAAGGGGATTATTTTTTCTCCACAGGGAAAGAAGAACCAGACTTCAACCCAGTGTTTCAAGATGTGAATGCTACATGCTGGCATGGAGTAGGGAACCAGTGGAGAGGTCTGAGGGGCTGGCTCCAATCCAAACTACGTGGATACCCACCACTCCCTCCACAAGAATTTATTTTAGAGGACAGCACTGAAGATGCGGCTCAAGGAGAGGGACATATATGATCAGAGCACACAGGAACAAATGAAGGGGGAGGAAGAGAGAGTGGAGCACATGCTGGCCCACCAAGCCTTGAGGA
>NW_022111315.1:2100661-2105657 GCF_000313985.2 Echinops telfairi | reverse complement strand
GACTTGAAGGTAAATAAGCGGCCATCTAGCTCAGAAGCAACAAAGCCCACATGGAAGAAGCACACCAGCCTGTGTGATCACAAGGTGCCAAAGGGATCAGTTACCAGGCATCAAAGAACAAAAAAATCATATCATTGTGTGCTTACCTCCCTGATACGATTGCTGAAGACAAATGGGTGCATAAGAAAATGTGGTGATGAAAGCTGATGGTGCCCGGCTATCAAAAGATACAGCATCTGAGGTCTTAAAGGCTTGAAGGTAAACAAGCAGCCATCTAGCTCAGAAGCAACAAAGCCCACATGGAAGAAACAAACCAGCCTTTCTGATGATGAGGTGTTGAAGGGATGAGGTATCAGACATCAAAGAACAAAAAATCATATCATTGTGAGTGTGGGGGAGTGCGGGGTGGGGACCCAAATCCCATCTGTAGGCAACTGGACATCCCCTTATGGAAGGGTCACGGGGAGGAGATGAGCCATTTAGGGTGGCAGTGTAGCAACGATGAAACATACAACTTTCCTCTAGTTCCTAAAGGCTTCCTCCCACCCACTATCATGATCCCATTTCTACCTTACAAATCTGGCTAGACCAGAGGATGTACATTGTTACAGATAGGAACTGGAAACACAGGGAATTCAGGGCAGGTGATCCCTTCAGGACCAGTGCTGAGAGTGGTGATACCAGGAGGGTGAAGAGAGGGTGGGATTGAAAGGGGGAACTGATTACAGGGATCTACATATAACCTCCTCCCTGAGGGACAGACAGCAGTAAAGTGGTGAAGGGAGACGTAGGACAGTATAAGACATAACAAAATAATAATAATTTATAAATTATCAAGGGCTCAAGAGGGAGGGGGGAGTGGGAAGGGAGGGGGAAAAATGAGGAGCTGATGCCAGGTGCTTAAGTGCAGAGCAAATGTTTTGAGAATGACGAGGGCAACGATTGTACAAATTTGCCTTACACAGTAGAGTTGCATGAGCCCCCAATAAATTAATAAAAAAATAAATTAAAAAAAAGCAAAGCAAAAAGGATAACGTATACCTGACCCAAGACATGGTATTTTCAATTACTTCCTGTGGTAGTTAGATGATTAGGTGGGTAGAAGAAATCAATATAACCCAAGATCCTAAAAACAGTTCTTAAATTTGACTACCTAGTCAACTTGTAGATGTATTAAAAATGTAGGGTTAGAATACAACCTGCCAATCAGGTCACAGCCTGATGATGCCTCCTTATAACCTCCTTTTAAGGGTTGTGACTTTTTTATAACTGGAGGAAACTCCCTCTACCTCTGCCCCTTCACCTTCTTGCTTGCTGGGACTCTCTCACTGACCCTGAAAGCTGCTTGTGCCCTGTTTCCACCAAGGTTTCCACCAACTTTGTTTCCCATGTGATTCTGCACTCACTGGCCTGTGACCTGTCTTCACTCTATGTCATTGTTTATGGCTACATTTGTTTGAAGAAGGACTTACAGATTAGCATAAGACTTATGGATGTGGGTTGGACCGTGCTGGGATGCCTTCTTGATATATAACTACTTTAAAAGGAAAATGAGCAGATTCCGGGAACCCAAGAGGCAAGATATATAACTACTTCTTGATATAAAGCTCTTTCTTATACATAGATGACTGTCACTGGATTTGTTATTCTAGACAACCTGGCCTAACACATTATGGTACCTAATGAGTGGGGTGATAGAAAACAAATCATGGAGAGTGGAAGGTTGTCTGATCCAAACCTGGAGGAGAGAATGCTTTTAGAGCTTAAATTCTGAACACCTGGTTTAAAGAAATCTATGAATGACGTTGAAAGCCTAAAACTCCTTTGTGGGATCCCTCATACTGAGTAAGCCGCTGATGAATCCTCTCTGACTATGGATCGGGGATGGGAAAAGCCTTGTTATCAAAGTACACTGAAGGGTTGTTTTTGTTATTGTTATTGTTAGGTGCCATGGAGTTGGCTCCAAATCATACAGAATTAAACACTGCACAGTCCTTCACCATCCTCACAATTGTTCCTATCCCTGAGCCCATTGAATCAGGCACTATATCAGTCCACCTCATATAATACCTTCCTATTTTTCACTGCCCTTTCACTTTACCAAACATGATGTTTTTCTCCAGGAACTGGTGTCTCCTGACCATATGTCCAAAGTACATAAGATGAAGTCTTGACATCCTTGCCTCTAAGGAGCACTCTGGCCTTACTTCTTCCAGTACAGATCAGCCTGTTCTTTTAGAAGTCCATGATACTTTCAATATTTTTCTCCAGCACCAAAATTCAAATCCACAGACTTTTCCACGGTCTTCTTTATTCAATGTCTGATTTCCACATGCACATGATGCAATTGAAAATACCATGGCTTGGGGCAGGCACACCTTAGTCCTCAAAGAACCATCTTTGCTATGCAACATTCTAAAGAGGATTTGTGTAGCAGATTTATTTAATGTAATACATTATTTTATCTCTGGACTGCTGCTTCCATGAGCATTGATTGTGGATCCAATTAAGGAAAAATCTTTGACAAGTGAAATCTTTTCTCCATTTATCTTTATTTTATCTACTGGTCCTGTTGTGAGGATTTGGGTCTTCCTTACATTGCGTTTTAATCCATACCAAAAGCTGCAATACTTGATTTTCAACAGCAAGTGCTGTGATTCCCCCACACTTTCAGCAAGCAAGGCTGTGTTTATCTGAATAGTGAAGGTTGTTAATAAGCCTCCCTCCAATTCTGATGCCATTCTCTTCTTCATATAATGCAGCTTCTCTGGTTATTTGTTCAACATATCAATTGAACAAGTATGGTGGGAGTATGCAATCCTGACATACACCTTTTCTGATTTTAAACCATGCCATATTCCCTTGTTCTGTTCACACAACTGCCTCTTGATCCATGCACAAGTTCTGAATGAGCCCAATGAAGTGTTCCGGAATTACCATTCTTCTCCAGGTCATACCCAGTTTATTATGGTCCACACAGTCAAATGCCTTTACATAGTCAATGAAACACAAGTAAACATCTTTCTAGTATTCTCTGCTTTGAGCCAAGACACATCTGACATCAGAAATTATATCCCTTATTCCACGTTCTCTTCTGCATCCATCCTGAACTTCTAGTAGTTCCCTGTCAATATGCTGCTGTAACCACTGTTGAATAATCTTAAGTAATTACTGAAATCTTTGTTAGGTCAAAATATGACAACTTGTCATTGATTTCCATCTTGATCCACTGTATAATTGCTCCAGTTTTCAATATTTTCTGCTTTGTTATCAATTGAAATTTTTCTTTGTTTAATTGTGTCATTGATGTTGGGCTGCTTGCTTGTATTCTTTCTTGATTTTTTATGATTTTCTGTTTATGAAACCCAGATTAGATAAACCTATAGAGATCAATAGATTCAAAGGAACATGGCAGAGGAGGGTAGCAGGAAATGGGGACCTAATAACAATGAGTACAAGGAAGAAGAAAAGTCCTGAAATTGATTGTAGTAATATAGCTGCACTACACTAAAATTATGAATGTGATTTAACTATTAAAATATATGATATGTGAAATGTATGAAAGTGAAATTGTTTAAAATAAGCTTGCTGATTTAAAAAAAAGCTATATGAGGAAAGAAACCTAGAGTTAAGAAAAATCAGAACTCTGAAATCCTAAATTATATACCATTAGTATCTAAATATATGCTTGAATATAAAAACCATTCATGACATATTTCTGAAAAAAAACTTTTTTCAAAACAATGACAACAAAATAGCAAAGAGGCCAATATAGCTGAAGTAGAGTGAACAAGGGGGAAATTGGTAGGAAATGTTATTAGGGTTATTAGAGAATCTGTAGTAGGATCTGACTAGTATTTTAATAGGATACCTCTGTTGTTGTGTAGATTCTAACTCATAATGACTGTATGTGTCAGAGTAGAACTGCCCAATAGGGTTTCCAAGGCTATAATCTTAACAAGAGCAGATTCCAGGTCTTTTCTCCCATAGTGACTGGTAGGGTCAAACTGCAAACCTTTTATGTTTAACTGGATATTTTTCCACATTACATTATATGGAATGACAAAGAATATTTATGAGATGTACCAGGGACATGGAGAGGAGGAACTGAATATATCAGATAAGAGTTTAAAGGAGGATAGTATGAACCTTATACCAAACCTTAAGAATATAAAAGGGGGGAAGGTGTTTGGAGAGGGTAAAATAGGTAGATGATTTTCTAAGATCCTGCCATATTCTTGAGTGCTTTTGTATGTGTTCCCTCTTATCACCTTTGCATGAAAGTCTCCAGGGACTAATGTTTACTATGTATTTATTATGTATTAGACACTTTAACATCTCATTTAATCACAACTAGATATATAATATGTACAGAAGGTTTCAAAAGTGTGTGAGAAAATGGAATAAAATAATGAACATTTTCCATGAACTTTTTGCAGCCCCTTTTATTGTCCTCTCAATTTTCCAGATAAGAAAACTAAAGCTCTCTACAAAACAGATAAAAATGCACTTTTATTTAGGTCACAGAGCTAGTAAGTGAATAAGCTGGTTTCAAATCAGCATTTAATCCAAAGTCCATGTTCCTTCCAACTATCTATCTGATTATTACTAAGTAGGCTAGAGAGTCAACTTTCTCTTTTTTTTTAACTTCTCAACTACCAGCAAGTATTATTAAATTATGATATAATTTCAGAAAATATTGACTGACTTGCAATTGATCATTTACATTATGAACATATCTTATGAACATTTAAACTCAAATTTTTATGTGAACCTACAAATGTTTTATTTTTGCATTACATTTTTTCCTTTTCTTTACATATTAACCTTAAATTCTCTTGAGACCAATTATCCTAACAATTTAATGTCAACTTGTTTAGAAGTTTGACAAGAGTGAACTCTTCTCATTGCTTTACCTTTCTTTTTTAAAAAAATAATCATTTTATTAGGGGCTCATACAACTCATCACAATCTGTACATACGTCACCTGTGTCCA